>NC_031778.1:21886473-22008125 GCF_001522545.3 Parus major | reverse complement strand
TCCCCCTGTGCTCCCCCCTGTGCTCCCCCCTGCTGCTGATTCTGCCACCCCAGGTACACACCTGGGCAGGAGGAACTGCTGGTTTCCTTCCCCTGTGCCCCAGGATTATTTTAATTATCTGACTCAGAGTTTCTCAGAGCAAGGATAATTTTTCACCACTTAGAAAGCATCAAGCATCTACTCTGCGTGTAATTGAGGTCCTAAAGTCGTTAAGGCAATAACACAGGAGAGCTGTAAAAAATTATCAGAGAAAATACAGACGGAAGAGATAAGATACAGCTCTGGGAAAAGGAACAAAAGTCCTTTAAAGTTCTATTCTTCGAGTCTTTGGCTTAATTAATTAAAGCTCCCCATGCTTGGCAGTGTCCAAGGCCAGGTTGGATGGGGCTGGGAGCAACCTGGGATAGTGGAAGGTGTCCCTGCCATGGCAGGGTTTGGAATGAGATGGACTTGAGGATCCCTTCCAATCCAAACCATTCCACAATTCCATGGCTCTCGTATCCATGGCACTGATGCTAAAATGGCTCTGAATTAATGAACACATATCTGACATTACCCATTATCACGTTACTCTGCAAATATGTTCTTGCAGGAGGAGATTTTATTTGCTTTGAAGTTTACGTGGTACTGGGGAAAAAAACAGGCTTTGACCTTGTAAACAACTCTGCACTTAGGATTTAATTTTTCAAAAGCATACGTAAACCTGAATAGTCCTCCTGAATTCAGCGTGACTCAAATCTCTGCAGGATTTGGTCTGGCAAATTACACATGCAAATTATTCTACAAGAGGATATTTTGCAGATTGACTTAAACTTGAGCATGAGCCAATAGAGTAACTATTGCAGTAAGATATGTAAATTGCTTTGAATAAAGCCCATTTTCTAGTGACAAAATATTTTCCAGGAGAAATGAGATGACAAACACTCAACCAGATACTGCAGAGAGCAGCATCTCCTGAGCAAAAGCTGCCTCTGAGGTAGGAAAGCAGCTCATTGTTTTCTTCCTGCAATCTGACCTTGCTCCTTAATGAATAGCAAAGTTCCCGGCAGAGAAAGAATTAAAGCTGGAGTTTTTTTTAGAGAAAGTACCTCTTAAAACATTTCTGTCAGTTTAGGCAAGCACTGAATCCTCAACTACTTTCCCCAGATTTATCCAGAACAGGTATTAAGCTGGAAAATGGAGGAAATGAGGTTGTCTACAGAGATTTCTTGCCTTTCAGATTAATGAGGAAATTATAGTAAACCAGTGCAAGAATAGTGGGTTTTTTTCATATTCAATGACACACAAAGTATTTTTTCTTTTTTTTTTTTCAGTTGAAAACATCCATGATTGCCATGATTAATGTTTTGACACCACCTAATGCAATCAAGCATCCAGCTTAATTCCATTTGCACGTGGCTTCCCTGATAGACAGGGATGGGTTGGTACCAGTGGGAGATCAGGCTGGGGGTCAGCACTTCCTTACTCTGAATTAATGATATCCAACCTTGGGGACAGCACAATCCCTGCAAACACCAGGTTCTTCTCTGGGCTCATACTTGCATTTGTTCTTTAGGGTTAGAACAGGAAACTCAGAGGAAACCTTAAATTTGGAAGTGAATAAATGACAAGTAACTTCACTGTACTCAGACTCTTTGGTTTAAATCAGATGAGGATTTGATCGCTCGTGGTTTTAAAGCATTCCAAGAACATCCAAATGCCTGGAAACTTCAATCAGGGAAATTACCCAAACCACAAGACAAAAAGTAGAAGAGTGACCTCCCTGATTCTGGTTCCTCTGATGAAAAACCCAGGTCAGGGTTGGAGAGAGGGAATCCTAGCTAGGACCAAGGGTTGTGTAAGGATGAGATCCCACACAATGGCTGAAAACGCTGCTCCAAAGAGAAAAGAGAGCACATTGGAGAAAAACAAATGGCACAGCAAAGACAATTGCCCTGGATCTGCATTCTGTGTACACACCTTCCTTTGGAAGAGGAGGTTTATTTTTCTGCCAGCTTTGCTTGCTGCTTCTTTCTTTTTATTTCTCCTCCACATTCACTGACAGAGTTGCTTCGCTTGTTTTGTTCAGGATCATGAATTTCTTTTGGGAACAGGCTCTTCTCATCAAATATTGCTTTCAAGGCTACAAAACAGGAGTGAATTCCACATCAAAACCAGGGGAACATTTGGTGAGGTGCACTGTGAAAATCAGGCTGCAGGAAGGGTTTAAAAAATGAGAGAGGCAGAGCTCGAGCACTGCCCTGCTCCAAGAAAAACACTGGATTTTCTGCTTCCACTTCTGCTGACAAGTTTAGATTTTGGGGATTCTTCTCCCAGTTAGGGAATGAGACTTGTTCAGCCCTAAGGGCCACGGTGTTTCCATCTCTGCCTCACACCCTTGAGTTCATTGGCCAGGTCTGGCAAATCTGATGGAATGGAGTCATGGAATTGTTAAGGGTGGAAAATGCCTTTAAGGTCATCATGGTCAATACAGAACCACCCCCATGTTCACCATCAGACGGGGAAGGGTGAAGATGTCAGGGAGCAGAATTCCTACAGACCAGGAGTGAAGAAGGTCTGGATGGATGAGGAACAGCCAATCCTTGGGGATGCCCTGTTCCTGGGCAATCCAGCCAGAGCCAGCACCTTTTTTGGGCACCAAAATCAAACCAGTCCATCTCAAGGGAGAAATCCCTGGCAATGTGCCTTCCCCGGTGCTTTTGTAACTGCTGATTCAATTTCATTTCTTCCCCACCTAAACCTTTGGACTGAAAATCAGCTGCAGATCCTGAAACATCCAAAGAGAGAGGCCTCCCACCCTGCACGTGCTACTCCTTCCAAAACCTCCTGTATCAAGCAGAACTTTGCTTTTAACTTTTTCACAGGGGCAAATTAATCCCCCAATCAACTCAGGGAGTCTGGGCTGGCTTTTTCTCCCCACCCTCCTCCTCCAAGTCTCCATTCCTTTAATTTATTAGAACTCCAATCCAGCCATTAAGGACTGAAAAAAAAATAATCAAATTATCCTCTACTGAAACAAGAGCTCTAAAACTGTTCCCTGAAGGTCTGCATGACTGAGCAGGTTTAGCCTGCAGCCATTTATTTACATGGATACAGCGGGATGGTCTCCAAGGATTCCTCCAGTCCCGGACAAGATTCCTTCTCCTCATGTGCATCAATCCCTCCTGCTAAAGCCAGACTAATTCATGAATAGGAATAAATGATACTCTCTGAGCTGTTACTATGACACCTGATAGTATCTCAGGAGCAGTGTGGGAGGAAGGGCTGTGCTGCCTTCTTTGGGAAAGGAGCCTGAGGAGTTGCCTCGCTCGGAATTTCACACACTCGGATATTGTTAACGAGATGATGAGCACAGAACGGGCACAGATCTAAAATCACTGCAACCACTTCAGCTGAGAGTGCACTTGCATTTAACAAGACAGAAAAGCAGTAGGCAAAGGCTGGATTTGATGGCCCAGTGATTGTTATCACTGTAGAGAGCATTAAATAAAATCAAACCAAAAGTGCACGGCGCTCCTGGAGCCCTGCTCATTACTGGCCAGGCAGGAAATGATGCCCTGAGTGCTGAGGGCATCCCTCACCAAAACATCCCACACCACTTTTTGTCCACACTCTGGGATCTCACCTTCCAGCTGTAATTACAGGCATTTAGCTCTTGGGAAAGCCACAGGACTTTGTCTATTGATTTCTGTAAGTTTAGGATGAAACTTGCAACGATTTAAAGGACTGGGATTTTAAATGTGTAAACTGTGTTTCTGGCTTCAGTTAATTAAAAGGTACATTAAACTCAAAAAACAACAAAAAAAGGACTAATTAATACATTACCAGGACTTAATACTTAATTTCAGATACAAGATAGCCATTTAAACATAAATGAGAAAACTTTTGACTGGGAATTGTTAAAGCTAGCAGCAAAAAAGAATCTAATACAGATTTACTGCTACCCTGATCCTAAAGGCAGCAGAGTGGCTTTAATGAGTGATGCTTCAGAGCCTCAAACAGCAAATCAGCTCCCAGTGCCCACATCTGCAGCACAGCCAGAGCAGGAAAAACCTCAATATTCAGTGTGCTGGAAGCAGGACTGGGGCCACAAGACTTTCAAATAAAAACTGGCAGGGATTTTATGAACAATCCAGCTGTTCCCTCTCTGTAGAGGTCACTGAGAAGCCAAGGCCATTTAGAGCTGAAATTCAGATTTGCCAACAGCTGGGATTATTTACTTTGGTAATGGGGATATTCACACACAAGCATCACGCTCCACTCGAGTTTGGCTTTTAAAATTGCACTGCCCACATGGTTTTAATGGCTTTATCCCTCATTTATCTCTCATTTTGAGCAACCCATGGTCACATGGAAGTGCCAGACCAATTTTTCTTTTGTTTCATGAGGGTGAGGTTTGGACAATTAAAACTAAATTAGTGAAGAAGCTCTGAAATGCTGGAATTGTCTGAATAAAAATGACAGTGTTTACACCTGGCCTTCCACAGAAAAGCAGAGAGAGCGTTGCTGCTGTCATCCTTACAGAGAAATAGCATCCCTTGGTCAGATAGAAACAGGCAGCTGATTAAAAAATTCACAGCTCATGTGACAATTAAATCAGCTTCAAAGTATTTAATTTGGAGGTTGCACACTTGGCCTTGCTGAGTCAGCTGCAAAGTGTCCAACACAATCAGATTCTTTCACCTCATTTCTTTCTGGAAGCTGAGCTGTTGACCTTTGAAATCCATCTCAGCAAAAGTGAACGTGTCTCACAGCAAAGCTCCCAGTTCTCACCTCCAGATTCCTCACCCTGGGATCTGCAGCCCGTGCTCAGCTCGGTGCTCCAGCCTGCGGGGCTGGATGTGCCTGCATCCTTCATCCTTCCCACCGTGGGCAGCCTGGGAGCTGGCAGGCCAGGAGAGGAGCTTCTCTAAGGAATAGGAAGTGCCAAGCAAAATTCCAAAGGCATCAGGAAGGCTCCTGGAGGACGCAAGGACACTGATGAATGCACCAGTCAGCTGCTTTAATGCGTCCAATTAAGCAGCTGCACAGACCCTGTCAAGCGGTTTCCAAATGGACCGAGGGAAGTCTCTCATCTTATTAAACAGAAATCACCTGGTGCAATCCCCAGATGTAATTTTCCTCTCATACTCTCATGTATTTCACAAATTAAAATCCTTTTTATTTGGTCAAAGCCATTCAGGAGCTGGTATTCCAGACTTGTGTGCTCAATTAACCTGTGAAGTCTGATCCAGCGCCTGATTGAAGGAAGTTCTGATGTTTCCATCAAATTCAGGGGGTTCTGGAACATTTTTACAAAATAAGGAAGTGTTGAGATAGGTTTAAGAGTCTCACTGCTTACTTGAAGCCCCAAATCAGCTGCTAAGCAATAAATCTTGGAGTTCTCTATTACCTTCATCTCCTTTTAGCACAGATGGTAAAAGCTAGTGACCTTTATATTTTTTTGTCTTTCTGTGCTGAGAGCTGGAGTAATGAGAATATAATGAAGGTCTCTTTATTTTCCAGCAGCCTGGGAGGACACAGATTTTCCCAGCACTGCTCCACTGTCTTTTCCCAAAAGTATTTCTCATGGAGAGGAACAAAATCAGACACATTCATGCCATCAGTCTCCTTGAGGGCTCCAACACTCAGTGACCTAAACACACCCTTCAAAGCCAGGTTTACTGGAAAAACAAATGGAATTGTACTCCTGTGAATTAACTTTTCTCATCTCATCTTTATAATGCTGTTCTACCAGGCAGATAATGTAGTTACAGGCAAAAAGTGTTCAGAAACTCTAAATAGAGTAAAAACGTGTTTTGTTTGGGGTTTTTTCCTCCTTATTACCATTTAGGCGAAATAAAACCCCTTCTCTCCTAATAAATAAAACCCATTTCTCTCCTAAAACCAGCTTCCCCTTCAGCGAAAAAGCCCAGACTTTCTGCTCTGGTGGGATTCTTCCCAAGTAAGATGAACACAGGGAAATACAGCAAGAGCTGGCAAACTGGGCCAGCCTCTTGAAGATAATTAATAGCATTAATTACTGCTTTGTTTTGTGCAAACAATTCCATCCTGAGGAGAATTCAGGCACAACACATCATTTGTGCTGAGCTATTTGGATGCCACGTGAAGCAGCGACACCAAGGCTCAGCTGGGATCCGGTTTGATCCCATAGCAGGAGCAGAAATGCTGTGAGATCAATTGTAGAGCTGAATAAATAAATAAATCTGCTGAAATAAATCTGAATCAATTCAGCTGAAATCAATCTGTGTTTCCTGTCACAGCCCTCAGGGAGTCCCCAAAGGCAGGAAGAGGAGGGCAGTGTCTCCCCCAAGGCTGAGGAGGATCCGTGGGGATGGATCCAGGAGCGGTTCCCTCCGTGAGCCTGCCCTTGTCTGCACTTTGGTTTTGCTCTTGCTGTCACCTTCAGTCCTTCCCTGAGCTTCAAACTGCCAGATCCATCTGTGTTTGCAGAGCATTCAGGGGGAGGCTTTTCATATATGCACAGTTTATATATTTATTTAAAATATTGATATAGTTATAGACATATGGAAATACAGCTTGAAGCAGACCTTGAGGGAAGATTGCAGGATAAAAGGTTTCTTGCCTGCCAGCCAAGGAGGAGACTCATGGACTGGTTTGGGTTGGAAAGGACTTTAAAACTCATCTCATTCCAGCCCCTTCCATGGGCAGGGACACTTTCCACTGTCCCAGGCTGCTCCAAGCCCTGTCCAGCCTGGCCTTGGGCACTTCCAGGGATGATCCAGGAGCATCCACAATTTCTCTGGGCAAGAATCTGCTTCCCCTCCTCAGCCTCTGCTTCCACAGGAGGATGAAGGGATGGGGCACAAAGCTGTGCAGCTTCTTCCATCAAACACAAACAACAAATCCAGCTGCAGCAATTTAAGGTCACACCAAGAAACTTTTAAATCCAAGAGAACTTTTCTTCACCATTTTGGAGGGTTTCAGACCAGGTAAGGAGCAATCTGCAAATCAGATGTGACACGGCCTACTCGTACAAATACAACATGCTTAGCAAGCCAGCCAGAAATCCAACTTACATAATAAGGCTTCTAATCATCTTTTTTTAATGAAATTTTAATTATGGAAAAATTAGTATCTGGTCTAGAGGTTTCTGCATTACCATAAATGTCTCCAAAAAAAGCACATACTCCAAGAAATACCTCCCGTTGCTGCAGAGCTGGAAAGTAGGACATGTGGATGGAATCCCAAAGCAATTTTTACTAAAAGCACTATTTCTGAGGAATCTGGCTCCAACAGAAGAGAGAATCCCTCTCGAGCCCACTTTCTCACGAGTAAAATATTTACAAGAGCACCCAAAAGCCAGCTTCTTCTTCCTGTACTTTTGGTAAAAATGTACCAAAAGTGGAACAAGTTCATCTTTTATTCTTCCAGGCACTCTGAAAACTCGGGGAAGAAACTTTCTGCAAGGCCCCCACTGGGCTGGGAGGTGGGAGAAGGGGATCACACCCCTGCTCCTGGCTGGCATGGCTGGGAACTGGCAAAAAATGGAAATTCCTCAGAAAAATGCACCTATTTGGCCATTTTTCTATTTTCATATCAGAATAATGAAACCTACAGTGCTGGGCCAAATTCAGGTGTGGTTTCTGACAGCTTGATAGAGTGAAATCAAGGGAGAACGCTCTGGGATTGGATTCTAGATTGAAATTGTATGAAAAGTGCTTTTCTCACTCCATGTTCTTTTTATTGCTGCTCAGTCTTCAACAAATATCCCATGCAGAATTAACCCCACATATAACAAAATCACCTTCAATTCTAATTCATTTGGATGATTCAGATGCTGGAGCTGGGAAATTCCATTTCCTATTTGCCCATCACATGATGGTCTGGTTCCTAACTGGGGGGTGGGGAAAGCAAACTTGAGAAAGCAAGAATTTGCTTAAAATCCAATTCATGTTGCTTTAACTGACAAATGGTTCAAATTGGAGGCAGTGTGAGTGTTTTCTTTTAACATCAAATCTTGTCTTCCATCACCCTCCAAAAAATTTGGTCTGAAACTTCCTGTTTTTTGGCTTTTTACCTAATTCTGATGTGTCAAAGCATACCTCTGCATAACCCCCCTTGTATAAGTTACTTACAAGTAAAATAATTGTTTCTCTCCAAAATTAGGAGATTTTGGAGATAAAAAAGGAGCTGCTTTTCTCCTCATCTTCATCCTCATCAGCCTTTGTTCTTGTCCTTGTTTTTTGCAACATCCTTCCTGTGAAAGACAAGCAAGATTTTCAATTTGCTGATTTTCTTAAAAAAAAATAAAATAAAATACAGAGGAAGAGTTTGCTTGAAGCTTGAATAATTTTTTGTAGTCTTCAAATAAAATCAGCAGTCTCTCCTACAGATAAATATATCAATTGTCATCCTTTTCCTGGAAGAAAAAAGAGAGGAAGAAAGCACATCTCTCCCCTGAGACATCTGCAGAGCCATAGTATTTATTTCTACCAGAGAGGTTCTTAAAAGTGTTGTTTTTAGAAGTCAGGATAACTCCCAGCCCACAGCTGCTTTTTATTTGTATTTCATCTTTCTACCCAACTACTGCTAAAGAGGGAGAAGTTGTCCCTAAGATATTCCAGCCTTCCACACAATTTGTACAGGGGGTGAGGCTGGGACCTTCTCACTGGAACCCAGCCCTGGAAAAACATTTTCAGGAAAGAAATCCCCAGGAGTTTGGGAGCTTCCCAAGGCCCATCACGTGCTGTTTGTAATCCTGGGAAGGGAGGATTGATAAGGGAAAGTCTCCTCCTCATCATCATTCCTTGGAGTGAAAGGAATCCCTGGAATTCCCTCGACAGCTCAGACTTGGAGTTTTGAAGCTTTGCTCCATTTTTCCCTTTGCTAAAGTCAAACCAAACAAAACAACACCAAGAATTAAAGCCACAAGCAAAACCTGCTTGATTTGCCCTTGTCCTATAGGGAACAAAAATATTTGGGCTGATTTCCTTGCACCCCACCTGTGTTTTCCATAATTTCACTTGCCTGATCCATCAGGAGATACCTTGGTCAGTGGCCATCCTGGACCCAGCTCCATCCTGAGCATCCCACCCTGCCCCCAGCCCCCTCCCAGGATTACACAGCTTCCATGGGAGCACAGCTTGCTCCAGATTTCTCCTCAAACCCCAAATGGGCTCAGCAATTCTGCACTGAGGGAGCCACTGCTGTGCACAACCTCATTGTTCCAGTCATTCCTTAAACATTGACTGGGGCAAACCTGCAAATCAATTCCCTCCACAGGAAAAACATCCTGCAGGTGGCTGCTGGAAGGATTCATTTCCCTGCACAGTGCAAAATGAGAAACAGTTACAGCAGGAAAAAAAGCTTCTTTCAGAACTCTACCTTTATTTCCTATTCATGAATACAGCGCTCCCAAGTAAATCTCACTTTGTAAACAGTTTTCTTTATCGGGCTGGAAGTACCTGGTGAAACTGGATGTAGATGGGGAGGGGAAAAAGCCATAAATCAACAGCCCAATGGACAGATTTCTTTGAGCAGAGTAAATAAATTTGCATGTTTTCAAATTGTTTTACAGACTCACGGTGCAGGTTCAAGGAATGGCCAGGAGAAACAACAGAGAATATATTTCACTTTCTCCAGACAGAAATCAGCTGAAGAGCCCACACAAACCCCAGAATGTGCTGTCACAAATATCCTGTGCAACCTCAGTGACTTTAGGACAATTCCACGGGCTGCAGGCAGCACACATTAGGATTCTGTGTTTGTTGCCAGGCTGGGTTTAGACTATTTAAATTCCCTGTCAGGATCAGTTATGGTCAAATCATTTCCCATAAAAAGAGAAATGGATCCGTAACGAGACTTAATGCTTTGTTGTTTGAAAAACTATTTCAACACACTATTAAAAACTCCAAGGACTCTAATTGAACTGGTTTTTTAAGGAGGAGACAATTAAAGTTTGCTGCATAATTAATATATCACAGCCATTAATAACTCCTAAATGATCCCTAAATTTCATTTTATTCATTATGGACAAATTGAGCCGACTCATTTTACAGGAAATACTTTAAAACACCTGTCAGTGAAATATTCCTTCCACCATCTAGAAAGAGAAGCCTCCTAACAACTCCCTGAAATTGGTGTCACTCATTAAAATCATCTTCAGACATTGTGTGCCTTCCACAAGTCCTCTGAGCACGGTCACGGGGCTGTTTTAGTCACCGCTTATCTCCAAGAGATATTCCCAGCTTTTATCAAGGAGCTTGTGTTTGTAAATAGGCAGCACAAAAAGCCACAGCTCATTTCCCCACTTTTGTACTGAGCTGCTTCATGAATCCCAATCTCTTTTGAGGAGAATTTGCACATTCACACGGTTTTATTTTAACGAGCTAAATCCTGCCATCCTTCAGGCAGCTAAAGAGATTCGGATCCCGGAGATTAATCACGGAGCTTCAGCGGAACCATTCATTGAGGGATGATCAAACTCCACAAACAAGGCAGCAGATGGTGGCCAGGAGAGGCTTCCAGGCCCTTCTCTAACGAGCACAGCACCGGCTCAGCCTCGTTTGCACATCCCAGCCCCGGCATCCGGGATTGTCTCCGCACGGGCTGGAAAGCGGCGCCCGATCGCGGGACCTCAGCTCCTCCAAACTGGCCTGGCTCCTCTGGGACCCTCCAGATGGGGAGTTCAAGACGTGTCTGGAAAACACTCCCAGGCATGTGATGGGATGCTTGGGGTCACACAGCCAGCCCTGTGATCCCTGTAGGTCCATTCCAGCTCAGGATATTCTCAGAGCCATGGAAGGCTTTGGAAGGGACCTCAAAGATCACCCACTTCCACCCCTGCCATGGCAGGGACACCTTCCACTGTCCCAGGCTGCTCCAAGCCCCTTCCAGCCTGGCCTTGGACACTGCCAGGGATCCAGGAGCAGCCTCAGCTGCTCTGGGCACCTTTGCCAGGGCCTCCCCACCCTCACAGGGAACAATTCCTTCCCAATATCCTATCTAAACCAATTTTGTCAGTGTGAAGCCATTCCCCCTTGTCCTGTTGCTCCAGGCCCTTGTAAAAAGTCCTTTTCCATCTTTCTCGTTGGCTCCTTCAAGCACTGGAAGGCCAAAATTAGGTTACCCCGAAGCTTCTTTTCTCCAGGCTGAACAATCCCAGTTCTCCCAGCCTCTTTCCATCCCTCTGATCCCCTTGGTGCCTCCTCTGGGCTCCCTCCTGTGCTGGAGGCCAGGGCTGGGGTCTCACCTGGGCAGAATTCCCTCCCTCACCTGCTGCCCACACAGTTTGGATTTTGATATTCTAGGATTCTACAAATTTCTATCACCGAAATGTTGTGCTCACGACTTCTGGAGAGGTTCTGTTGACTTCCCAGCACTGGAAGTCCCTCTGCAGCAGCTCCCAGCAGCAGGGTGAAGAATAAACCCCTAAAAGCTCCACAAGCTTATTGTTCCTTTGACATATCAGTGACATTCACAGCACCATAAACCTTCCTCATCTGAAATATTTAGCTCCTTAGCAGCAGTCAAACAGACATGCATCCTGCCTGGCACATCCCCACCGTAGATCACGAATTTATTTCTTACAGCCCTCCTGGGTGCTGTATGTGCTGAGACAACTGCATTCCCAGAAATGGGCATAAATATCTGTATTTATTTTCTCATCATACTGGCTGGGGAGTTGGGGAGAGAGAGAGAGAGAGAGCCAGAGTAAGAATCATACAGAGAAAATGGCCTGACAAACGCTCTGGGTGCACTTCCTCCAGCAGAGTGCTTGACATTATTCCTCATCTGCTGTGCCACAGCTCAGAGTGGGCCGTAATTATGGATTTCCAACTGGCATTATGGTTATTATAGATTAGATGTTCATCTGTAAAGACTGTCAAACCAATGAAATTTTCAGGTTTTGAGTAGCCTCCAGGGCAGGGCTCTGCTAGGCTCGCTTTCCTGAGCCATTAGTTTTATTTATAGTCTAGGACTAAACAAGGCAGGAATTAAGGGAATGCTCCTCGCTGAAGGTAATGGTATGGAAATGCTGATGTAGGTCTGTGGCAGCAGACAGGAGCAATAGCCTTGAGGAAATATTGGAAGTGTGGAGCTGAGCAGAGCAAGCAGCACCTCAAGGCTGCTTTTTGTCACTCTGACAGGACAAAGTTGTAAATAATCCCCCCCACACTCTGCACTCAATTATCAGTAATTTAGTGGCACATAGAATATGATATGCACAGGAAAACACAGCAGCCACCCTGAGTTCTCAACAAAATCTCTGGGATGAGCTCCTTTCTCACCTGCTTGGACTGCAGAGGCTTTGGAGGATTGAAACACAACTTAAGGTTGGCATTTTTCAGGCTGCTATTCCAAACAGCTTTTCCACCATAGTTCCTAGGAACAACATGAAGTTGAAATGAACCAGCCAATCTTGAGCCAAAATTACAGAAAAAAAAATTAAATTAATTAATTCTTATCATCCTGGGGTTCTGTGATTTGGTCACACCTGGCCAGTGCCCCCCTCAGCCCCAGCCAGGACCTGGGGATGGACCCAGCCCTGTGTGAATTCCCAGGATCCATGGGACAATGGACATCCTGCTCCCTGTAACTGGGACCTGAAAATGCCCATCCCAACCCCCCTTCCCCTCCTCCAGCCTGGACAGACAATTGTTTCCCATTATTCAGGTGGAAGGCTGTAATTACCCTCATAAAAGATGCACAAATAAACCAGTCACAAGCAAATTAATCCAGTCACACCTTACTACTTCACGGGAGTGCTTTGTCTGTACTGGCTTAAACACGATTATTGTTTCTAATAGGTGGAGCTGAATTTCAACAGAGCTGCCATAAAAGTGCTGCCTGCTGACAAATCAAAGGTACAGCAGGAACTGCTGCAAACCCAGCACTGAACAGGCCCCCAGCATGTTCCTATCAGATCACAGCTACAGGGACCCAAACAGATACAAAAATCATATAAAATATCTCATAACAGCTCTCATAATGACACCCTGATCTCAAAGAGTCTCAGATCTACGTCACTGGGACAGAAATTTCCCACCTGAAGCGGTGTGGATGCTTTCCCAGTGATCCATGCCCGGGAGGATGGCTGCACTCACACAGAATTCTGTGAAAGCCAAGGAATCTCCAGTGAAGCCTTCCAGTGATAAAATTCTTTCCACTCCTGTTTTTCTATTGATTGGAAAGAGACAAACTGAACCAGGCAGCAAAATTTGTGTTTCCCCGAGGAGCCCCAATAGCAGGATGATATCGGATACAGGTGGACACGGCACAGCTACAATCAGGGAAAACAGATGGCTGCCTTTTCACCAGAGGGAATTTAATGAGACTTTGCCTGAGAGAAATAAGAAGCAGAAATAATCACTAACAAAACTCTTATCTTTAATTTCACTATTTGCTTTTAGGTAGAAAAAAGGGAGAGTCAGTGAAGTGATGCCAGCTGAAAAGTGACAGTGCTCAATAGCTTGGTAGGAAGAAAAATACACTGATCTTCACCAAAATAGAGACCTTTAGTCCTGCTTCATGGGCAGAATACAAACAGAATTTAGTCTGCCTACAGCAATATTTTACAGAGTGCAACAGTGTTTTGGTGTCTGTAGATTATCACTGACTTTCTACCCAGTCTGCCAAATAAAGCTTCACTTTAAGAGTCCAAACAATAATGAAAAAATATATCAGAACAAGCATTTAGATGCTGCAGTTTGAATGAGGTGAAGTTTAGACCCAGCTGTCTGTTGAAAACCACGTAATGATGAACATCCTTCTAGGTGCACTGTAAAAATCACAGATCCAGAGGTTCAGAGGGAATTTTGGCTACTTAGGAGCCGTAATTCCTGTGCAGGCACATGTGGACAGCAGCAGTTTGTTCCCATCCCTGGGAGCAGCTGAGAGTTCTTCCATAAAACCAGTAAATACTCTAAATACTCACTACAAAACACAGAGAGAGGCAGCACACACCTCTGGCACTGAAGGCATTTCTCTCCCTTCACAGTGCACTGCCAATACCTGGTGTTGAGCCCAGGGGTTTTCCTGCCTGAATTTCAATCCTAAAAGGCAAAGATACTTGTTTGGAGAGTTTGAAAATAGACAAGGACACAAAAGCAATTTATCCCTTTTTATCTTTCATCTCACACTGAACAACTGCAGTGCAAGTCTTCTCCTTAGCCAGGGCAACATCGGCATTCTTGGAAATTCTGAGTTTACAAATATAATGTTTGGAAATTGCGCCTCGATATTTTTCACAATAAAGGCATAAAAACCTAGCAGATAAATTCTCTTTATCATTTCAGTGCTTTGATGATCCAGAACCATTTGAAAGTGCCCTTGCTTGTCTATTGCAAAGCAGAAGGAACAAAGCCTTAGGAAGTCAATACTGAGTCAATCCAGTGCAGAAAACACCTGAGCAAGGACAGATCCATGGCTTGAAAAGGGATTTATTGAGGACAACTGCTGCCTTCATTTGCAAGAGATCTGGGAAGGCATTTCTTCAGTGTGCTGCAGCTTTTAGAGCAATTTAGTGATGTGCAGCCAGAGCCCAGTCTTCTCCCTGCACCAAGGAGCCAGCCAGGCAAGAGAGTTACTCAGCTTAGAGGAAATCAGGCTTTGATAGATTTTTATATCTTAAAAAAAAACCCAGAAGCAAACAATACATTTCAGGAATCTATTTTTGCTTGCTTTTTCTTACAATGTGTACGGTACCTGTACCAGCACATCACACTTTTCATCCTCTTTAGAGAGCCAGGATCCAATGGATCTGTCCTGTCCAGCACCAATTTTATGGTGACTGTGAAATCAAGCTGCTAATTAGGAAACTAAAAAAAAATATAAATAAAAAAAATAGGATATGCAGAGCAGAAAAATGTTCTGTTATATTCAGAGTCAATAAAGCAGCGCAAAAATAATAAAAAAAAAAAGATGTAAGCATAGAAAAATCAGGTGACAGAAATCAGTAGCTACTGTGGCTACATCACACCCCTCTCACTATGGATTTTTTTATCTGTTTTCAGATAAAACAAAAAAATCTGTTTTCAGATAAAACAAAAAAAAAAATCTGATTTTTTTTTTATCTGTTTAACAGTTTTCCCTGCACTAGTCCAACATCAAGCTAAAACCCAATAAAAATAAAGTCTATACCTTGCTCTGCACCAATATTTGCTTTTCCTAGGCTGTTTTTGGTTAATTTACAGTCTGGCTCCTGCAGATTAAAACAGCTTTTGAAAAGATGCAGTTTGGGGAAACAGTGGTAGCACATCTCATTTAAATGCAGTCTAATTCATGCAGTGATAATTTATATTGACAGGACTTTGAGAAAGGAAGTGTTTGCCATTATAAGCTGGAATGCATTTCACCTGCTGGAATTCCAACATATGCATTTTTCATGGCATGAATCGATTTCAAAGGTGTTGCATGTGTTTGTTTTATGTCTGTGAGGTTCAGGGAGGCTCCATCTTCCAGTTTTATTTACAGGACAGGAAAACTGAGATAAGGAATTCCCTTGCTGCACCATCCCTGCTGGATTCACTCAACCTCAGCTTCTGGACACAAATGTAAAATTCTGACTGTTCTTAAAATTTGAACTTCCAGATTATTCTTTGCAGAGCATCACCACTGCACCTGCTTTTTCATTATTATTTAAAGCAGGGCTATGGTTTTGTAATGAGCTTTTTCAGAGTGGAAATGGAAGGCAGGTACAATACTCAGAAGACCTGATGAGACCTAATGTTCTAAGGCAGAACTTTTGTATTTAGACAAGCCCTAATGGAGCACTAAGAGAAGCCTCTTTTCCAAGAAATGCATATTATTATTACCATTTATTAGGGCTTCTCTGAAATAACCTTCCTCTGAGAGCTCTTCTAATTAGACAAAGCCAAGAGCTTCATTCACATTGACCTCAGCTCCAGCACCCTGGATAATGGGGAAAGGCAGAAGGGCACAGCCTGGATCTTTGTACAACAAAGCAACGAGAACAGAACATTTTAAAAGAGTTTTCATTAGGGAGAGAAGTTTCTGCCTGTGAGGCACGTCCAGGACCAGAAATGCATTACAAACCTGTTAATTGTTATTCCCTTTTAACACTGCAGCACCTGGCTGTGCACAGGCAGGGGAGATCCCACTCCAAAGCCTTCCCTTGCAGGGATAAATGTCTGAACCAGCTGATGCCAGGCCTCTCTAACTGAGGATTCTCCCCCTAAATCTCCTGCTGGGCTTTCCAAGAGTCTCACACAATGCAGGGTTTTGTGGGCACTGCCAAAAAGGGGCAGCAAAACCCACGGAGGTTTTGTAAGGTTTGTGACACAGCCTCTCTCCTTTAGCTGGAAATAATTGAGTTAAAATCAGCAGGATTTCTACCATATGTTGCCCAGTCCTTGAATCCAGGATTACAGGTCATGGTTTTTGTGAGTGACTTAGGGTTCAGGTGAGTGATAAAAATCAAACCTCATTTTCCCAACAGCATTACAGCTTCAACATTTTCCTAGCAGGGGAAGACAATGCCCTGTTGTTTGGCCATTTAGTAGCAGTGTGGATGAAACTGTGAGGCAGGAAAATGCCTTGAGAGGCTAAAGGAGAGGGATGGGCTTTCCCACACCTTTGCAGCTCCACTGGGGGAAGAGCCTGGTCCTGCTGGCACTGAGGTGCTGACCCTCAGCATCCCCATGACAACAACTCGGATTTCCTGCCCACTGCCAGGCAAAGGCAGCAGCAGCAGCTCTGTGTCTCAGCTAATTACCTGGGGGACAGCAGGAACTGCTGAAACAGAGACTCTGGCTCCATACATCTTCATTAAAATCATCCCATGCACTCGTGCTCTGAAGCTGGGAAAGGCTAAAAGCTGAAATGCAAATCACAGAGCACTCAGCATTGATTTTTTTTTTTTTTATTATTTTTCCCCACCTTTTTAATTCCTTGGAAAGATTTCTGATCCCACAGTGTTGGAGCTTCCAAGGAGACACCTTTGTTACTCCTTTGGAACAGCAGCAGGGGCGAAGCAGGGCAGCACCACGAGCACAGCACCTGGAAAATGGAATTTAAGGAGGCTGAGGAGACAGCAGCTGAACTGAGAATTCATTGATAAGATCACAATTAAAAATTAGGAGATGTTTCATTTTAAATCCATCAGCATTGTTTTTTTCCCATGTTTTGGCCCAAGCACAACAATCTCCTCCTGCTGTTTCTGCAAGCTCTCAGCAGAGATCTGGGTTTGCTGCTTTCCTTCACTCCAAAGCCAAGGAAGCACCATCAGAACGTGCTCTCTTTGACTGCACCAGCACAGCCACGGCCCTGTGTTTATAAATTCAAACTCTCAGGCACTTGAAACTCAAGAGCATCCCTGGAAGTGCCCAAATCCAGGCTGGAAGGGGCTGGGAGCAGCCTGGGACAGCCAGAGGTGTCCCTGCCATGGCAGGGGTGGCTTCAGGGCCCCTTCCAACCCAAACCTTCCGTGGTTCTGTCCTTACCTTCCAAATTCTCTTCACAAAACCTTCTCACTATTTCATGGCACTTTAAAAAAAACAAATTTAAATGTATTTCTTCCCAGTGCCAGTCAAACCTGAGAATTTATCCCGAGGTTTGCAGCCAGCACATAAAACAAAACTGCTGAAACCTCACAGCACAAACCAACATTTGCTCTTATCATTTAAAGCCATAAATATAACACTGATCTATTCTAGCAAAAACTGGCCAAAGCCATCTGAAATCTCTTCCTGTATCCTTGTAAAAATTCATTGAAGTGAGGCAGCATGATGCTGCCCTTTAGAAAATCTTATTTAATTACTGAAGCCCATTTGAGAAGCAATACACTTCATACTTGCCCAATTACAAAGTCTGCTTCTGCCCTTAAAAACAATCTCAAGCAGAGCCAAAACTAAGCTCTGATTATAATTAAATTTCCTTTTTACATGAATGTTGGTATTTTCTTATGCATTCTGAGCTCTCTGCTGATTATTGTAGGATACTGAGAGGGTACAGGGTGCTCAGAAATGAAAGGAAGAGTAAAGAAAGAGAAAAAAAATTATATTATTATATAAAATCTTATATATTTTGATATACCAAGGAATCATGCATTTTTGCAAAAATATTCTGGGAAATGTTATGGGTGAAAAAAGTTATTTAAAAAAAAAATCATGGGAGCTATCATGATATTATCACTAATTTCAGAAGGTTTACTACATACATCCATATAGGTATAAACTTTTATGAGCAATTAGTGGAATCAAGAGCATTGAAAAATACAATTGCACAAACATGAAAGGAGAAAAAATATATTTTTTTTAATTATAAAATAATAAAAGAAATATATTCCAAGGCAGAGTAGAACAAGAGCAAAGAGAAGAGGAAAACCAGGGGGAAATGTTGATTCTTGGGAGGAAGATTTCAGCAACACAAGGCCAGAATGTTGAATCCATTATTTAATTAGGGTTATTAAAGGTGTCAAGCAGGGAGTTAACAGCAGGGACAGGAGGGTAAGGGGCTGGATCATAATGGGAGAGGACAGATGTTTGCAGAGTCTGAGCAGTGAACCTCAAACCCCAACAGCTCTCGTTGAGGCGCCGTGGAAAACAGCCCAGGAGCAGGAAATTGAAAAAGACAATTGTTCTCCCTGCCTGCCAGCAAAGGGAGGATAGAAGAACAGGACAGCATTATTTCCACCCAGAATAAAATAAACTAATAATAATCAGGAACATAATGATATCAGTGGGCTGCCAGCGGAGGGGACGGGAGGTGAGCAGTGGCCAGGACACCCTGGACAAGAACAAAGCTCCTTCTGCAGCCCCAGAGCAGAGCAGCACAGGGCACTTCATAAATCCGGGCTCTAGGCAGGTGTTCAGCTCATTAAAGTCGAGATTAAACTGTGCAGAGCAGGTGGGAGGCCGGGGTTACCCCCGAGGGGAGGCTGAGCTCAGCCAGGCAGGTCCCTCTGCTGTCACCTGCGTGATGGGAACGACATGGTGGGATTTGGGGGACACCCCCTGCCAGCAGAGACAAAACTGGAGATCAGTTTTAAATGACTTTTATTTTTAGTTTATTTTTTATTTTAAACTTTTTTAAAATGCATTTTTATTTTAAATGCAGCTCTGTGACAAAACAAAGAAGTTAAGGATATATTTAAACATATTTATGCTGAAAAGCACTGTAAATATGATTTAGATTTATGATTTAGATTTATGATTTAGATTTGTCCAGCAAATCTATGGCTCAAGGAGACAACAAGGCAGATCTGTGTGGTTATTTTAGCTCAGAGAGGACTGAGGGAAGCTGTGACAACAACCCCCAAGTACCTCCTGCACTGCAAGGAGGGAATTACCCATTGTCTGTGTCCAGGAAAGCTTTGGGGACCTCAGACTGCAGGAAGGAAAATTCTAATTAGACACCAGAAAAAGCTTTTTAAAACCTTTTTTTTTTTTTTTTAAGAACACAAGTCTAGAAGGAATTATTTGAGGAATTAATGAAGACTCCATTACTTGAAGTTTTTGATCTGTTAGAACAACTTTTAATGCCTCATGAGTGCCACTTGTCCTCTGTGGCCAGCATCCAGAGGATGAGGAGCAACTCACCCAAGCTGATCTCAACAAGGAGTGTGAGAGGCAAGTTCATATCTAGCAATGAAGAAATGGGCAGAAATAAGTAAAAAGATACATTGGAAGAACTGACATTGAGAAATGTAAGTTGCTGCTGCAGGTAAAAGGTACAAAACCCAGAAAATGTGGGTTAAAAGTCAGAAAGGTGGGGAAATGTATTCAGGGATGGACACACCGGCCCAGATAACTTGTAGAAACTAAAGTTTCACTATTTCTCTGGTCAGATTTAATTACCAAAGCAGTAAAATTCAAGATTTTCTTGCCTCAACAAGCATTTCATAGCTAAGTTATCAGGCTGGTTACTCCTGTGAAGGTTCTCTTATCCAAGCTCACACTCAGGGTGCTGAAGGCAGCTTTGATTTCCAAACTCCAAACTTTTACTCCCAGCTTGTGCAAACACCAAACACCAGTGCTCTGGATGTGAGCTCACACAAGGCTTTTTCCCTGTTCTAAGCAATATCAAAGATGTGTTTTTAGTAACTCATTTATTGGCCATTGCCACCCATTTTCAGTGCCCAGCTGTGCAGTTATATCTTGCCTTTTAAAGCTTGCAGGGAGTGAAGAACTCAGGTTTTGCAGGACCTGCCTGTGGAAAGGGAGAGCATCACCCAGCTCTGGCTGAGATCTGAGTGTGGTGGCATTCCCAGAAATGAACCTTGATAAAATCCAACTCTGTGTCTCACAATGGGTGCTGTTGAACACTCACAGCTCAATAGATGGAGAACAGTTCAAGGAAATCAACATCTCAAATTGGAATGTTAAATAGCAGAGGGGAAAATAAAACACAGGACAGGGAATATCAAAGACCAATAGACCAGTGAGGCTGAAAAATGCACATTTGCAGCTCAGAAAACACAAGTTTCACAGGTACCTGCCCTAGATGTATTTATCATCTTCCCAGCCATGGTTCCAGATACTAAAAAGCAAAAATAGCTTTAGTAATAAAAAACACAGGCCACAGGGCAAGAAAATAGGTTTAAATCTAGATACTAAGAACGCTAAACCTCTGAGGGAAATAAATCTGTAATCTAAATCACATCCATTTATAGATGGGAGACAGATTTGCTCTATAGAAGGAGCTGATTCATCTAAATAAACTACCAGGCTTGTATTTACAGCTCTACTGAGATGACTGTGTTCTCCTTCACGTGGGTATTACTTTATTACCAGCTTCCTTGGAGCAATATTTCATTTCAGAAAAATGAACTGAAAATCCAACATTTCATGTCAAACCCAGGATGCTCATTCCAGCCAGGATTAGCTGTGGTATTTAAGCATCTTTGCCCAAACCACCATGAAGCAACATCTTACTTTGTTCCCCCGTGGATCCTGGGGCCATGGAATGGTTTTGGGTTGGGAGGGACCTTAAGGATCATCCCATTATGGCACCATGGCAGGGACATTTTCCACCATCCCAGGCTGCTCCAAGCCATGTCCAGCCTGGCCTTGGACATTCCCAGGGATCCAGGGGCAGCCCCAGCTGCTCTGGGCACCCTGTGCCAGAGCTTTACACCCTCCCAGCTTTACACCTGGAATATTCCTTCCCAATATCCCATCCAGCCCTGCCCTCTGGCACTGGGAGCCATTCCCTGTGTCCTGTCCCTCCAGCCCTTGTCCCCTGTCCCTCTCCAGCTCTCCTGGAGCCTCTTCAGGCTCTGGAAGGGGCTCTGAGCTCTCTCTGATCCCTTCTCCTCTCCAGGTGAGCATCCCCAGCTCTCCCAGCCCGGCTCCAGAGGGGCTCCAGCCCTGGGATCCCATTAATGAAACAACAAGGTACCTCCCCACCATCAGAGTCTGAAATAACATTTTTCTCGATGTTTCAAGAGACCTATTCAAGAAGCATTTGTTTCTCTAGTGTGAGAGCTGTCTGTGCAGAGGGAGCCGGTTCCCGGCTGTGCTCTCAGCCCGGTGGGCAGGATGCTTTTCCAGCGAGCTCCATCCCCGGCCGCCTTTCCCCCGCTTTCATCCCACCGTGCTGCCCACACCCCTGAGCACCAAAACGCTGGAAAAGCCGCCAGGCCCGGTCCCAGCAGGCCAGGTTTGCATCTCCGGGAGGGGCCAGGAGCTGGAGCAGCCCGGTGAGAGCGATCCCCGCCGCTCCTCCCTGGGATGCGCATCCCGGAGCATCCCCGCAGCCCGGCAGGACACACAGGGCTGCAGCCCGGGAGGGAGCACGGCAGGGCTGCCGCTGCCTGCCTGCTTCTTTCAGGGCAGGGATATCCCCAGGAACAGCTGGAATGTTAACTGGGAGGTTCACCGGAGGCGAAAGGGAATTTGGTAGCCGGCAGGCACCGGAGACCGGCGCTCCCGGGGATGGATAACCCCGCAGGTTCGGGGGTCTGCTCCTGCTGCGGCTGTTTCACCGGAGCACAGGGCACACGAGCATGGTGTGTGGCTCTGGAACACCGAGCCCTTCTCAGAATTATAGCCCAGAAAGGGATTTACTCAGGAAAGGCCGGAGGGCTCCAGCTGCAGTGCCAATTCCGCTAGAGCTGGGGGAAAGCAAAGCACCCGCGTTTCTCTCCAGGCTGTGCCACAAGAACACCAAGATTTGGCTACAGAGGAGCTGGGGCTGCCCCTGGATCCCTGCAAGTGCCCGAGGCCAGGCTGGACAAGGCTTGGAGCAGCCTAGGACAGTGGAAGGTGTCCCCATGGCAGGGGTGGCACTGGATGGGCTTTAATGTCCCTTTGAATCCAATCCATTCTGTGATTCATGATTATGAGATAATTTCCCATTAAAGTAAGGGCTTGTTTCTTTTCACCCCTCTGACATCTCTGAAATCCTTTCCACTGACACACTTTCACACTCTTTTTTTTTATTATTATTTTTTTTCTCAGTGAAATGCAGAAAGATCAGTTTCCCTTTTTCCCTTACCTGCTCCAAGACCGAATTTTTCCAGGATCCAGCCACAGCTTTGTCTCTGACCCTGCTGCAAGTTCCCTGCCCCGTTTGCAGGAACATCAGTTCATTATTGGGAGAGATAAAGGGGCACCTCCGAGCTTCATTAGGATAGAGAGAAGAATGGGATTTTAGATTTCTGGGAAGAAACCAGCAATCTTCTGTGTTCGCAGCTGATGCTGAATGCCTCCCATCCTCAGCACCTGTGAACAGAACAAAGAAATCACCAATTATCTCCAGGTTTTGCCTCAGAATGGGATTCAGGAACAAATAGCTCACACAGCAGAAGGTCTGCCTTGCTTATTATTTTCCTCATTTGCAACTTAAAGCATTTTGGTTGACTCTGTAAAGAGTTGTTATTTGTTTTGTGTCAACAGCCAGGGTCCCGCTGTACAATTATTCATTGCATAAACACACATTTATTCCAGCACTATCCTGCTCCAGCACATTTTATTCTCTGGCTTTTGCATTCCTTTACAGAAGGAGAAGGGAGCTGCAGGGAGGTTTGTGGCTTGCAGCTCTCGTGGATCTGAGCTCATCAATCACACTCATTTCCTTCCCCACAGCCTGTGCCCGTCTCGTGTGATGTGGCTGCATCCAAACCTGTTTGTTTTATAGTCAGGTGAACGAGAGGCAGCAGAACTGCTGTGTCTCAAGTCTCTGGCTCACACACTCAGAAGGAAATCTGAATTATCAGACAGAAGCTGGAACATCAGCAGATCTGCATTCTGCAAGGGTCTCCAAAGACCTGGGAATAGCAGGCAGGAGCTGTGCAGCCACTGAGGCTCGTTGGGAAGAGACCCAGTAAAAATCCCCTGTGGAATCACCAGGGGCTGATGCAGGAGGCTGAGGTGGGAATCTCGTGGTCTCCTGTGCACAGGAATGAGCAGGCAGGCTCTAAACCAATATTTACTGCTGTGCTGTGAGGAGCCACCCGTGATGGGTCAGAGGAAATGTCCTGAGCTGCAGGGGCTGGGATCTCTGCAGCATTCCTGGAGCACAGGGCTGCTTCAGTAACTGGATGCACACAAGGAATAGTCCTGTAATTAAGGAAATCAAACAGGGTTTGCCATGCACCTTTCCTGGATCACATTCTGCTGTCCAGAAGAGACAGAGATTTTACCTCATCAAATACCCCATTTCTCCAGGAAATGAGTGGATGACATCTTTCATCTATTATATAAATTTTACCATTTTTTTTTCAGTGGTAATAATATATAATGTGGTTTTTTTTCTCTTAATTCCACCTTCAATTATGTGTAAATTCACCCAGCTTATTTTCAAAACTCCATCCTCTCTTTTCTTCAAGCTGATTTATCAGATGAAATCACAGCCACCCTCTAACTGATGCAATAACTCACTCTGATGGCTGACACACATACAGGTGAAAAAATATTGGCACAACACACAAAGTCATCTTAATAAATCATGGTAAATTAGCAGGGAGAACTCATTTTCAAGCTTTTAGCATAACAATTAAGACGAAATGAGAGTGGAAAGCAAGAGCTGAGGGCCAGGTTGGATGGAGCTCTGAAAAACCTGCTCTGGTGGAAGGTGTCCCTGTCCATGGGAGGGGTGAAATGAGGTGATATTTTAGTCCTTTTCAACCCAAACCATTCTGTGAAACTCCTGAAAAACAATTCTTGTAAACAAGCCTCTCTCCACACCAGCACGAGTACATTAATATCGCTGCCTGCACTTGAAAGAAAGGCATTTAAGGAGGAATTACACACAACTATGAAGCAATTCAAGAAATTGATCCATACAGAGGCAAGCACATAATTTGAAAAGATATTATTAAGCTTCACCTGTGGGCTGGTAGCAAGGCCATTAAGGAACTTTCCCATGATGAACTGCATTTAGTGTGAGTTTTAGTGGAGGTGTTGGATCCTGTGAGCTCCTCAGTGCTTCAATTCCTGGCTGCTCACGTGCTGAAGCGTGTTCTGGAGACCTGACAGGGTTTTTGCATGTATTGGGGGGCTTTGTAGAGTGTGAATTTGGCAGTGCACTGGGTAGTGGATGCTCAGGGCTGGGAGGAGTCCAGGGACACCAACAGCCCGAGGTGTGGGGACTGCTCTGCTTCAGAAGGGACCCAGTGGGGGAAACACTGCCCTGCCATGTAGGACACAGCTTCTGGAGCTGGGATAAAGAGAGGATGTCTGGGAACCACCACTTCAAACCATTCCTGGTTAACACCTCTCCCATTTCATGATAAATACAGCTCTGGAGGGATTTCTCCTCAATATGCCTATGCAAACCTAGTACCAATGTTCACAAACACACTTCTTATTCTCCCACAAGTGCACAGCTGTTCTCTGCATGATCACGACAGGTTCAAAATGCACAACTTTCCCCTTAAAACCCAAGTGCCTTTGTGATTTTTGCTCTGCAGCCTGTACAGAAAGACAGATAAGGAAGGGTTGAAGCCTGACTGTTGCTCTAGGACTCAAATCTGCAAGGCTGTAAGAGGCATTTATGAGAAGTGGTGTTTCATGAGCTTGGTAATTTGCAGTTTGTTACAAAGACAAATTTGTTTCTGACTAAATTGTATTGTAAGTCAGGCTCCTCAGGGAACATCTGACTAAAAGGTGATGTTAAAGTAATTTCCATAACATCAAACTATGAGACAAATTATAAACTTCATGGAGGAGAAAAGTGGGGGAAAGGAGCAGGAGCTGAGATGGAACGAATTTCTTCATGGTAGTGCTCAGAATGGGGAGAGCTCAGATAATGCTGTGAAAACTGCAGTGCTAAAAGTGCTTGGAAACAAGCACAGCCTTGGGTTTTCAGCTGTTTCACAGTCAGTGACTCCATCCTTGAAGGCATTTTTCAAACCATCCAGACACCCTGCAGAGCCTTCCCCAAGGAGGAGAGTCCTGGCAGGGACAGCAGCTCAGCCACTGCTCGGGAATTTCCCTGGACCCCAAAGCCTTCCCAAGGTAAACCAGGCACAGAGCAAATCCCACTGCTCAGCACAGGACTGCATCTGCAAGGGCTCCAGCAGCCACAAGTGGGGTGCAGTGGGATGTTCTGAGGGGAAGGAGCAGTGATCCATTGCTCTCCAGGACAGCCAGATGTCATCCAGGAGAGCACAGCGGCCAGAGCAGCTCAGACCTGACACCGAGAGCTGACTGAGAATCCCAGGATGGTTTGGGTTGGAAGGGACATTAAAGATCACCCAGTGTCACCCCTGCCATGGGCAAGGACATCTTCCACTGTCCCAGGCTGCTCCCAGCCCCAATATCCAGCCTGGCCTTGGGCACTGCCAGGGATCCAGGGACAGCCCCAGCTGCTCTGGGAACCTGTGCCAGAGCTTTACACCCTCCCAGCCAGGAATTCCATCCCAATATCCCATCCAGCCCTGCCCTCTGGCACTGGGAGCCATTCCCTGTGTCCTGTCCCTCCATCCCTTGTCCCCTGTCCCTCTCCAGCTCTCCTGGAGCTCCTTCAGGCCCTGGAAGGGGCTCTGAGCTCTCTCTGATCCCTTCTCCTCTCCTGGTGAGCACCCCCAGCTCTCCCAGCTCCAGAGCAGAGGGGCTCCAGCTCCAGGAGCATCTCTGTGGTCTCCTCTGGACTCATTTCTGCAGCTCCAGGTCTCTCTGGTGTTGGATCCCAGGGCTGGAGGCAGCAGGGCAGAGGGGCAGAGTCCCCTCCCTCACCTGCTGCTTTGGGCTTGGAGAGGGAAAACAGAACTTGTCAACCTTGGAATTTCCAATCAGGGCATTTATCAAGGCAGTGCAGCACAGAGATCCCATCCTATTAACAGTCCTCACCTGGCAGATTTTTGCATTTAAATATTTTAATATCACTGCTGTGATTGTTTTCCTTAATGAGGCAGAGGATCTTTCTTCCAGGAGCCTGAAAGACCTCAGTGTGCCCAGCTTGTGACAAACAAGGGGGTGACAGAGTGTGGGAGGCATTGAGGGTGGCCAACACCAACAGAAAAAACCCTGTTGAGTGTAGTACAATGATTATAAATGTAAGGAATGGCATGCAGCAAGGATGAGGGCAATTTATCCTGAATATTAGAAACAGCTCAAACACTGAGACTGAATTCATGTTCTGTGTGCCAGGGGAAAGGACTAAATGACATGAGAGACTTCCTTTTCCTCCTGTAATTCCCATCACCTCATGATTCAGTGATAAATTCCCTTCCTACCTCTGCATTTCATTCAGGTCATGCACAGACACAGCACCAGGACAAACCTCCAATGCCACTGAAGCCTCTGATGCTGTGAGCAACAAAATACAGAGTCCTCCCCAAAAGTTAATAATCTCTCACTTTGCTCCAACATCAATTGGATATTTTCTTGCTGTTTGGTAATTTCTGTTTTCTTCTTACAGTTCCCACTGGATAGTTGAAGCACTGACAGGCTGCTCTAATAAGAATTGCACACCTAAATTATTCAGAGCCAATTTATATTTATATATATATAACTGTACCAGTACTGGACTTTTACCTGACTACATTTTCCCCACACCCTTTATTACCCAAAAATATAAATAAATGCCATCACAGCCTCCCTCAGCCTAGGAAAGATTTACCAAAAAACCTCAATGTTTACAAATAGCACAAAAAAAAAGACAAAAAAATAATTACAGTTTGTCTGTAATTCTTCTTCTGCTGTTCACAAAGCGAAAATTGCATTTACCAAGGAGCCAAGCCAGCTTCACTGGGAGCTGCACCCATGCCATCAGTTTTTAAAGACCCTAAAATTAAATTAAAATGTATAAAAAATCTTCAAGGTGAATCAGGAATTTTCTTCTACTAGAGATATAGTAATTCAGATTTAAAGAAATAAAAAACAATGCCTAAAATTTAATTGTTTTTTTTTAAAAAGGAAAAAACTTCTTTTGCAAATGTTAGCTAAGTCATCCTGATTTTTGATAATTTTCTCCCCATGTACACACTTCTGTTTTTCTAGTTAACCACAAGCTTTGATCCATTTTTAGAGCTAGATGCAATCTGTCCAAAGTGACATTTTTTATTCCAGAAGAATTTTGTGCTGAAGAAGCTCACTCAGCTCTGCTTCAATTGATCCCTACATTATATCAGTGCTCCCCCAGGTCCCAGCCCCCTTCCAAGCAATTCACAATTTACAAGACCTCTGTAGGGGGATGAGGGGAATTTCTGCTGCCTTACAGCACCATGTGAGTTTATTTAGTTTATTTTACCCAGTGCTGAAGCATTTCTCCACCTGGCCCCCCAGCCCTGGCTCCTGCAGCCGAATCTGTCACTCAGAAAGTGAGAAAAGCCCAGGCATCCCCCCTGCCACACACACACCCCTGTAAAATAAATAAAAAGAAATTGCAGCAGCCAAGGAGAGCTGGAGCAGGCCCCAAGCAGGGCCCAGCTGAGACATTTGATGGGCACAGAGGAAATGTTTGCAGCAGCTCAGAGCCTCCAAACCTCCTCCCTTCCGTGGGGATAAGCCCCAGGTATTTATAGACTTGATCTCATTTCCTGTCCTGGGCGAGTTACACAAGGTTTCCCAAGGACTCACGTGCCAACCTAAGGCCATTTGGGCTCTTTTTCCCTGTCAGGTGTCCAGCAGAGCACAGAATTCCTCCTGGAGAAGGAGGATTTCCCTGTGTCAGGAGTGAACACAGCTGTGGGCACCACAGCTCACTCTGACAAACATCCGCTCCTGGCCCCAGCAATTCTCTTTTTTGCTACCCCAAATATTGAAGGAGAGATTCATAATCTCTCTTCTGGCCTTGAATAGATTTTGAACGAGCCAAAGACTTAATCTCTCATCACACAAAGATTAATCAATGCCCTTGATCTCCTTAGCAGCACTTCTCTGGTTCCAGTCACGACAATCCCATTGGGCAGTCCCTGAACCACACATCCACTTTTCCAGCTCATCTTTCCACTGCCCCTCAGAGCCAGGAAATCCTTCCCTGACTCTGCTGGGGATCATTCATCTGCTCTGTTTCAGAAGAAAACCACGGGAAGCTTTCTCACAGCTCTCACACCAGTGACCACAACTGTTCCTGGATCAATACATCCCTGAGATGTTCTGTGTGTACCCAACCAGCCATGGACAAAAATCAGCCACTTTTCCAGCATGGGACTCTCAAAGTCTCATCTTGAGGTGCACCATGGTCAGGCTGCTGTGTTATTTAGGAGTGCCTGTAGTAAAAGGTACAGTAACTGTTAATTATTACAGATTAGGGCAATGATTTGCCAAGACAGGCACCACAGTTTCATTTTTTATATTCAATAAACACAGCATTTGAGCCTTGCTTGGGCAAACCCAAACAAGCTGGCACATTGCAAGCAGAGGGTGCCCAGAGGTTGTGGATTCCCATCCCTGGCAGTGCCCAAGGCCAGGCTGGACAGGGTTTGGAGGGTTTGGAGCAGCCTGGGACAGCAGGAGGGGTCCCTGAAATGGCAGGGGGAGCTCTGGGTGGGCTTTGAGATCCCTCCCAACCCAAACCATCCTGGGATTCTCTGATTCTCTGTTTAACCCCAAACACAGGACAGGCCCAAACTTCTTAAGTCTAAACATCAGCAATGCTTAACATAGCATTTTCTTTTATTCCTTCTGTCACCACCTCTTTCTCTCACTTCCCCATTTGGCCATTCCCCGCTTCTTTGGTCAACTCATCTCAATTACAAAATGTAATTTTCAAAATAATTTGTCCAGCAGAATCGCTGCCACCTCCTTCAAACAGCCTGGGAAGCAAAATCTGTGCTGTGCTAACAGAGCCAATTTGTCCTGCTCTCAGGCAGGGATCAGGAAGAGCTGGAATATTTGGCCAGACCACAGCTGGAGGTCAGAGGTCAGTGTGTTCCCCCTCACCACCACACATCAAAGGATTTTTTTAAAATTATGAATTTTATTAAATGAGATACTAAAGTTTCTATTACTTTTGAATCATTTTTCTGTGACATTCTGTCCTAACAGTCACTGAAATCAAACAAGAGAACTTTTCCCCCTCACAAAGGCAGCTTGGTCCATAAAGACAGAATTCAATAATTTAGACAAAATAAACCTGGTTTCTACTTACATTATTCCAGTGTTTTGGGGCAAAACTCTTTCTGTTTTGAACTCCCAGCTCTTTCACCCCTAATCTGTCTCATATCTCTGCACAAAATTAAGCATGACATGACCCCACTCTGAAATGAAAACTTTCAGTATTACAATAAATAATCCTGTGCTTCTGGAATAAATTTGAAATTATTCCTCCTAGGAATATTTTTTCATAAAGATTCCAGCTTCTACTGTAGCCTTGAAATAAATAAAAAAAAGATGCTAAAGTATGTTGTTGAAACACCTGATCTTTAGGAAAAACCCACAAAGCTCAGAAATTCTATCTATGAGGTAAATAAAACTTATTTAACCATATAGAGAGTGTGGGTAAGACACTTTCATGGGTTTCCATTCCTTTCTCTGGCAAAAGGGAGAGAAAACTACAGCTGCCACTGCTCTGCCCAGGACAGGAAGGAGCAGTTTAAGGTACCTGAAGAAAACATTCAGCAGACAGATGAGTGAAACAGTTAAAATTTTCACCTTCCACACAACCATTTTCTACAAATTATGACTATTTTCCTCCAGTATTTGCTTCTCAGATTTTCTCCTGGCAATATAATCCATGCAGAAAATTATCTGAGCTCTTTAGCTAAAAAGAGACTTATTTATTTCATCTCAATTCTGAAATATTTACAGGATACCATCTAATTTTGGAGTGTTCCCACACTGGAAGTGATTTGCCTTTGCTCACATTAAATGTTCCTCATTCCAAACACTGCAAAGCACTCTAAAATGTGATGTTCCCTGCCTGCAAAGCTTTCCTTTGTGCTTGGGAAATGTCAAAGATGATGATGATGATGAGAAATAATAATAATAATAATAATAATAATAATAATAATAATAATAATAATAATAATAATAATAATAATAATAATAATAATAGCATTAACAATAACATAATAATAATAATATTTATTATTATTTTATTATTATTACAACAGTGTAGCTGAGATCAGGGCCTTGCTGAGTGCAGTCCTTAAATGAGGAGCAGGGAGGTTGAGGCACAGAAAATCCAGCAGGTGAAGTTTGGGATGTTGGAACCACGTTCCTGAATGGGACAAGGCCATCTTCATCCCCTGCCAGTGGGGGATGTGAAAAGGGCTGGGTTTTTATCTCTGAAGTGCCACACTCATAAACACTGGAGCACAGAGAATGGGTTTTTCACAATAAGGTGATCCATGAGGAAAGGGAAATGAATCCTCTCCAAAACTGCAAATTACAAAATGATTTTTTTAATCTTTTTTTTGACACAGAGTTGCCTTTTGAGGGATGTTCTACACATTGGGAAGGGGTGAATACAGTGCTGGAAAAACCAAGATACAGCTCCAGGCTGAACTCCTTCCTAGGAAGGAATTTTTGTGGGGAAGCAAGAGCAGCAGTTCCATCCCCAGCAGAGCCAGAGCAGATTTCCCCCCACACCAACCTCTCCTCCAGGAGCAGCCTCCATCCCTGCCACAGCTGGAAACCTCTCAATGCCAACAGCAGCAGCTCTCAGGAATGATGTTCCAGTGCCACACTTGCTCTAAGGAAAACTTCAAACCTTGTTTTAGTACTTAATTACATCGTTTCCAACACTGTCCTTCTAGTTTTGGTGCTCCATTCTCCATGGAGTGAGTTCTAGTGTCCAGTTTTAAGTTATTTCACTGAGATAAATCAATCTAAAAGCAGCTTTTTACCATGGAGACTGAAAAAGAATTGTAGGTGTGTTATGTGTGAGGGATGTAGGTTGAGTGTTGGCTTTTCCAGCTCTAATAGCTCAGGGATAAAATTCATACAGAATGAAATGATCTCTCTGCTTTCTGCTGCTACAGAAATTTGGGGGATGCAGAATCTTTTACAACTGTAAAAGGGGAGAATTCAGCCAAGCAGTGACAGTCCTGCAGGGAGAAGGGCAGCAATATCACCCCAACAACAGGAACCTTATGTAATATATATAAACCCCAAATTTCTTATCCAGCTTCCACTGTGGTGAGTGACCCTGCACTTCTGAATTAATATGGAAACATCTTGAGACATTATATAAAGGTTTAACTAATTTGTAATCATTATCCACTGGCCCCCTACCAAAAAAAAAACCAAACAAAACCACAAGACTAACACTCACCACTTGGGAGAATTTTCAGAGGTCAAGAAAATAAATGTTAAGTCCATGTTTTTCATTAATTTCTACCACATAATTCTCCTCCAAATGGGTTTTGGAAAGGGAGAAGTAACAAGTCTTGCCTGCAAGGCACACAGGCAGCAGGAGGTACAGGCTTTGAATTGGCTTTTAAGAAGTCAGAAAACCCACAAAGCTGCCAGCTGGTAAAATTTAGTTCCAGGTCCTCAATTCAGAGAGACAGACAATCCAGAGATGAACAGAAGCAACAGCAGTTTGCAGCTGAACCGTTCCTAGCAAAATCCATTTACTTCAGGCATTTTTGATGATGAACTTTTCCACTTGCTGCTGAAGTTGGGCTCAAAGGACAGTGACTGATAGCTTGGGGAAGAGCTGAAATTGGAGCTGGAGGTCTGAGCACAGAACACAGCCCAGTGGCTGCTGTGGTGGAAATAAATGTGTGTGGAGGTGTTCCTGTGCAAACAGCCCCATCCATCCTCAGCAGCCTCAAGGGGTTGGAAATAAACACTAAGTCTGGGCTGGAAGTTCTCCCCTGAGCTAAGGCTGAGGGCAGAGCTGGGGCATTCTCCAGCACACCTGCCCCAAAAACAGTGACCCCAGAGCTTTACTAAGGGACTCATTTGCAGCCTGTAGAAATAAAGGATGATTTTCTACCAAATTCATTAAATAAACTGCCAGGAAAGGTTTTTTGCACCTGATCCTTCCCTACCACTTATTACAGCCCACATAATGTGGAGGAGGATGTGGATGCTGCTTGTTTTGGCCCAAAAATGGGGTAAGCAAAGCAACACCAGCTCACCCTGGGGGCTTTTGCTTTCCTCCCTCACCAGAGACAGCACAAGGACACCAGGAATGTCCCCTGGGCTCCACATCCTTGTGCAGCAAGCCCTGGAACAAGGTTACACATCACACTGACACCTCAGGAAAGGAGAATTGGCCAAGGGGCAGCTTTGATCCTTAATTCCTGCAGCGTGCCAGCCCTGCTGTTTAATTCCTGACAGACATGAGTTCCACAGGTGCCCTCACACCTCAGCTCCATTTTCCTCATGCATTACTCTGCTCATGCAAGTTGCTGCCTTCTATTGGCAAGGAATTACAGAACCATTATTGCATGTTCATGAGAAAAAGCTCCAGATAGAAAGAGGTCAACAGGTTGAGCTTCACTTACTTTGGCACCGTCAGCAGCTGGTATTGCTCGTTTTTTGTGACAAAAAAAAGTCTCTCCTTATGCTGGAAAGGAAAAAAAAAAACCCATACTTTGCTCTTATGTCTTGGAAATGCAGACATTTGGTTTTGAAAAGAACAGCTCAGTTCTCATTCAAATAAAAAATACTGACTTGCACAAGACCTTACTGTTAATCATTTGCTTTGGGTTTTATATTTAAAGTCATGTAAAAAAGGCAGGTAAAACTCAGCTGCAATTGAGTTTTCTTTGCCCCTTACACTTTGTAATTTTTACTGAATAGAAATAAGGTGGGAATTTTTTTTTCCCATTACTTGCAGCAACCGTGGCTCTTTGTGGGGCTTCAGAGTGCATTAAATTTGTATCTGACAAGACTCTACCCGAGCTCCCTAAATACTGGGGCTGGGCTAAAGGGTCCCAGGGGAATTTCACTCAGATATGGCTGCTGCAGAGATAGTCCAGATCCAGAGGACTGAGTGGAGCCCCCATCCCTGGAGGTGTCCAAGGAGGGGCTGGAGGTGGCACTCAGTGCTCTGGGCTGCTGGGGACCAGTCAAAGATTGAGTCCAATCTTGGAGTTCTTTCCCAACATCTGTGATTCTGAGAGGTTTTCCCCTTAACCTTCACAGGCAATATTTATTATCCTTACTGCATTACAGCCTTGAAAGGAATTTCTGCTCTCCCATTCCAAACCACTTAAGAAAATTCTGTTTGTCACTCATTAAGCAGCTGTAGAGAACCACAAGAAATTATTAATACCACACGGCTGTGCAAACAGCAGGGAAAAAATGGTTACCACATTTTCCTCAACAAAATCCTTCCAATTAACATTTTAGTTAGGAAATTCACTCACCATGAAAGCATCTGCATTTTCTTAAAGATTGTAACTCAGTCTTTTAATTTTTCTCACAGCATTTTTCACTGTGGCTCTATTGGAGATACCCAGCAGCAAGAAGGGAGACTAAGTGAATTATACTTTTAGCTCATACTTTATTCTCTTTACTTTAAAACTTCAGGAACTCAGGCATCCATTTCACCCATCATTTATCCTTGGAGACTAAGACAGCTTCAGGGAAAAAAGCAATTACCTACTATGAAAAGTCTAGGAGTTACAATTATGAAATAATAAAATGTCAAAGACATGTCTAATTTAGATATAGGGTTTTATATTTTTTAGCTCAGTGAAATGGTACAAAATATTCTCTGAAATTTTTCTGTCCATCAGGTGGGATCACTCCTTTGACTGTGATACCAAATGCAAATTCACAAGTGCTTATACAGCAGATCTGAGTGTGCATTAGAAATCAGCCATTGAAAATCTATTTTGCTTACCTTGTCACCAATAATGGAATTACAGCACTAAAAAACACTTTTCCTTCTTGGATACACTAAGTAGAACACTTCTGTCCCCTGAGTGAGAAGAACTCAACTTCCCTTTAGTGTCTTCCTCTCAGTGCTTGAAGTGTCACTGACAGTCCCCACAAAAACCACCCAACCTCCCCCCATGGCCACCTCTGGTTAATTTGCTCAGCAAAGGAATCCTCATGATTTATAAATAATATAATAGCAAGAAACAAATTCCAAAGGAGCAGCAAGTGTAACCAAACTTTTCACTGAAGTTGCCTGAGCAAAGCCATCTTTACTCAATGACACAACGTTCTCTGGGATGGTCAACTCCTGACCTGCAAATTCTGGCTGCTGTGCTGCCAGGGAAAGCCCTTCTCATCTCTGCATGGTGACAGCAGCACTGCAAGGTGGCAGGGAGAGGGAAGAGATAAAACCCTTTATTATATAATCACAGACTCTGATAGTGCCAAGGTGTGGCAGTGCAGCCCAAATTCACAGCCTTGCACCCCAAGTGCTGCTGAGCTCCACTCCTGACCCTGATATGAACATTGAAGCCATGAACTTGCCCAAATCTGGCAAAAATACTTGTGATGCCCTGCTAGACTGGGGAAGAGATCCCAGGTGACACCAGGGAGTCAATCCTGGAGCTGTCCCCTGCACTGCATTGATGTGACAACGCTGCCTCAGCCCCTCCTGCTCCCCGAGCTGTCCCAGCAGCCAGGCCTGGATGGGGCAAGGGGGACAAGGAGCAAAATCACAAGTCAGGGGGGAATGCTCAGGCAGTCCAGCAAGCAAACCCAGGGGAAAACATCCTGCACTGTCTCAGACATCAAGGTCTGTGGGGCACGAGAGGGACAGAGAAGCCAAGGGACATCTCCAGGTGAGCCAAACCCTCCTCCTCTGTTGGAGACACCAGCACCAAAGAGTTTTGTAGCAAAATTCAAGCTTATGTTACAGCATCAGGAAAAAATTGTTTTGTCTGAGCCTCAAAAGAGCAAACTTAGCACTGCCCAAAACCTTGTTCTGTTTAGATGTCCCAACCCTTGTGCATCTACAAAAGTGGAGCCCATGGTGGTACAAAATTCATCCCAGGACTAAGTGAAGATGAGGGAAAAAGAACAGTTGGTTGTGGCCAAGGTTAGTGAATTGTTCATCATAAATTAAATTTATGCAGCGTGTTAAATTTCAATATTTGAAGGGTTTTTTTTCTTCTTTCAGACTGTTCTAAAATGACATCTAACAAGAGGAATGAGGACAAAGAAACTGGCTTTAAAATGGAGCTGGGCAGTTTCAGGGCCAACATTCTACAGCACCTTTTAACTCCTGTAAGAGAAACCAAAGGACCCAGGAGCATCTTTTCAGTCCTGTTTTTCAGCACTGGGCCATGGCTCTGCTCCTGAACCACACTCCCCACTGTTCTCTTTCAAAAGCAACATCTGCCCAGATGTGTACAAGGAAAAGAGTAAAAAATGACAAAGTGCAGCAATGCCCAGGATGATTATGCACAGCTCAGGGAGTTCCCACAGCTCCCAGCACAAACTGCCTGTGCTGCTTCCCCAGAAGGTGAATCCTGGGGGAGGATGAGCCAGGCTGAGCACAGCAAAGCAAGATTCTCAGGCAGAACCACCAGGGCCTCCTCCAAAGGCAAGGGATAATCACTGCTGTGCCCAATCCAGTCATTACTCTTGCACATTACTCCAGTCTGAAGGGGAAATCAAATAAATGTAGCAATCTAAAGCTTAGATTTGGGGCAAGTTGGTCTTGACAACCTTCTTCCCCACCCAAAGGAGAGAGGCAGAGCCTCTGTAAAATGGAGAGATAACACCTGCAGAACAAACAAGGCTTCCCTGCACATGCAGTGTGAGATCTGAAAAGCACATTAAGAAGGAGCACTTTGGTGGCAATCTAGATAAGATCATGAGATAATGTTTAATCCAGGCTGGTGCTATCTGCTCCTGCTGGCAGGAGACAAGGAAGGTCTGACACCAAGACACTGGCAGATTTCATACTCACCACTTCTGTCAGCTCAACATAAAGCTTGCTCTGAGCTGGGCACCTCTCACAGACTTGGACACAAATCTGTGGCTCAGTATTAAAGCTTCCAGCCACAAACAAGCCAGCCTAAGCTTTTCTTCACTTCTTTCTAGGCTGAGGAAAATCAAAACAAGTGATTAAGACGGTTCTTTGCTTCATTAACAAATATACAAAGTTTTATTTTGTTTATTAGATTGGTTTTCTGTATGTTAACATTATCATAGCAGTTATAACCCACATTCACAGCAGAAATTTTCTAAGAGCATTTTGCAACACTAACTGCTGTATCAGAAATCCTTAAGAGAAACTTATCTTTTAGCTACTCAGGTAACTTGAATAATAAAGTGCAAAACCACAATAAAATTTGACAGACATATGTCCCAGCTCATATTCAGTGGAAAAGAAAGGTTTATAAGACCACTAGATATGGATTCACTGCACACAACAGAAGAGTGTGACCTGAAGACACAAATTTTCAAGTTTTCCCATTACCAGACATTGATTACAATGAATAATTTTCCATTACTTTTAAGGGTAACACATAGAAATCACAATGAGGTTATAAATAAAACAGAACACATTGGCCAGACAACCTGAAGCTTAGCCCTGTATTTGGGACCTTTTACCCAATAAAGGTTTTGGGAAGAACTGATGAACAGGAACAGGTCATTTCTTGATGAAATAGCCTCTGATTTGACAAGGAATCAACTGGCAGGACATGACACAGCAGCTTGTTTGGAACACAAGTCATAAATGGATTTTTTATATGTATTTTTTACCACCCATAGACATAAATATGGTCTCATTCAACTAATGATTGCCAGCATTAATTACTGTCCTGCTCAATCCAAGGAAACAGAGAAATCTCAGAATATTATGGGAATCAAGTCCAATTCATAAAACATCACCCAATCTTTTGTGCTCCTCTCTCTCTACAGCCACTGCTGCAGCCTCTCCAGTACCAAACACTCTTTCCAAGACAGATGAAGTTATCACAAACTCCAGGGGCCTTTCCCTTCCTTCTCCTTCACTCATGGATCTCCATGAAGCCCTTTGGAGCTATGACTGAAGCATCATCCACAGGGACACGACTCAACCCTTCTGCTTACAGAATGCAAAGATGCAAATTAAATATCACTCTAATTTCGTCAGCTAACATTGCTGTTCTTCTACCACTTGCCAGAAAATGACAGTTCAGCAGGCCAAGCTTTAAGAAACACCAGAAAGTTTGAACTATAAATCGATTCTGCATCCCTTTACTAAGCTCACTTTGCTAAGGACAAAAGACACCACTGCCAGAACAGAGAACAGCAAGCTTTAAGGACCACGTCCTGCTTATAGCTCTATGTGTAACCAAAAATTGCACAACATACATTCCCAAAGAACTCATTTTTACACAATACTCTCCTTCACATTGCTCTATTTCACTACAGTCAGTGCTCTCATCGAGGAAACAATTCCATGCACAAACAGACAGCAGAACATCCAGTGCTATTTGGGAGGCTGCAGATTGCATTTCCCCCCTTTTTGATCCTTTCAGATCAGCAAATGTGAGGGCCCAGCTGTTGTACCTGGGATAAGGCACTTGCCCCAGATGAGCAGTACAGCACCAGGCCAGCGTGCCAGACAACCTGGAGGGACCTTTTCTTCACCCTTCAGAGCCAAACAAACAATAGTTCTGTAGCAATTGTGCTCTTTCAGACTGGACTGCTCCTCCTGCAACAGCTTGTGCAGCTGCAGAAGCTGCTTCACATTCTTCCCTAAACTTCCTAGTAATGGCCACAGATTTTGCAAACTTCCAGAGGTTTATTCTATTTCCAAATCAGCTCGAGGTGCACTTCCAAGGGATTCGTCAGAACTCGTGAAACATCACCAGGAAATCACAGAGAAAATTTCCACCTGTCCAGCAGCAGCTTTTAACCATCTACACAGCCAAGTTTTGTCAGTCGAGGTCTCACATGATTTCAATTCCCTGAAAAAACAAAGTTGCCTTATGGCATGCATAGTAAAGATATCACTAGTGCTACCTGGAAGAGTTCTAGCTCCAATCCTCCTCCCTCCCAAAGGGGACAAATCCAAACCCCCTTTTCTGAATAGTTTAAATTCAATCTTTGCTGCATATACTTCAAATAAACCTGCGCTCCAAACCTTGGAATAGCCTCGGAGTAAAAATCCTGTTAACTCACCACTAACAGAAGACTAAGAAAGAAGTGAGATCTAATTTCTATCAAAAACAAAAGCACATCTCACTTCTGGGTTTATTTATTACTTTCTCAAAGACATTTTAATATAATTATTCTGATATTCTGGTCTGGATAACAGCCAAAATCTCAGTTTTAAGGAAAACCCCTCATTTTACATTGATTTGAACTCCCGGTAGCTTTAAGCACCCAAATAATTTTAATTATTTTTTTTTTCTATTGAATGAATGTTCTGCAGTTCTAGAAAGATGAGTTATGCACTTTTGTTCACATACAAAAAGACAGTCTAACAGATGTAAACTATTTATTGAATATTTGCCACCAATATTGTTAAATACATAATCTTGCAGTTTTCCGCTTTCAAGTTAAAATGTCAGAAACAGAACACCAAATATTTACAATTCTTGTAAGGAATGTTACATAATGACACATTAAGGCGTAAATTCTTTTGGCTTATAATTCTGAAAAGAATGATAATAGCAAAAAGTGATGCAAAATCTTTCTTGTGAGATTATGATTAAGCTACAATGTTTTACAAAAATATGGTGTAAGATGGCAATAATCCCATTCAAAATCCTGCATTAGGCCCCTCGAGAGGGGCTGATAATTTATACAGTCAAAACTTTAAAATTTACATATAAAGGTACCCTATCCACCATTGAAAAGTACAACTCTCAACATATACAGTTTTCAGGCCACAGTTTTGAAGGTCTGGAGTATCAAGTTGGTTTGATGAATTAGTCGGTTGGCACTTATGAACACATTTATTGCCCTGTGGAAAGAGAAGAACATTGCTTCAGACACTTCTAGAAACACAGCATTGGAGAAACCCAGCATCACAGGCATCCAGGCTTTGAGAACTGCAAGCACAGGGATGTTCCACCCTGTGCTGACCTACCTGCAGCTCCCTGCTGGCAGCCAGCCAGCCTCATTTGCATAGCTAATCCCAGAAAGGCTGTGTTGATTTGGCAGGAATTGAAAAAGATTTTGGCTCTCTATCATCACTGACATCTCAATCCTTTCGTTCTGGGATTCAGATAACCAAGGGAAAAATGTGGAGCAGATGACTGGGGCTTGGAACCAGATGATCTTTAAGGTCACAGCCATTTTCTCACTCTGTGATTGTTAAACACCTTTCAAAGCTGAGCTCTTCACCCCACCAGGAATTCCAGAATTGGCAGTTCTTCCCTCAAGGAATACAGAACGTGCACATGTGTGACAGCAACACACTATTTTAGTTACCTTTCTGCTAAGAAAGGTGTGGGGTCACAGAATTTTTCAGCTCAGTAATGACGTCTGAGCATGGCTTGGGTTTGGTGCTGCTGCTTTCTGGGGGGAGCAGGGATCTCACTCCATCTGCAGCTCACACAGGATGGAATTCCTCCTGGCTTCCCAAGGATAGGAAACACAGGCCTCATGGAATTTCTTACACTACTGTGCAAATAATTAACACACTTTGAGCTTAAGCCCACAACACTCAGTACTTCTGTCCAGGAATCACAGCTACTGAAACCTACATATCTCATTTTGGTACCAAATTTAGCCTCCATTTCAGGAAAAGGAGAAAAAAACAAGAATGCTTTGATGGGAGCAGGATTGTACTCCCAGCTGGTCTCAAGACTTTTCTCTCCTTTTGTAATGCACCATCTCCTGGGTGCTTTCAGCCTTTGCCAAGCTCAACAAGAGCGACATCAAAGTTGGTTCCATCTTTAAAACAGAAACTTTGGCACTGTCAGAATCTGAGAGGGACCCACTCATCCTCCAAAAGAATCACTACAGTGAATTATACAGGAATAGTGACCTCACAACCCAAGGTGAAGACCTGGAAAAAGACTTCAGTTTGAAGGCTAAAATGTTCAGTTAGAAAAAGATTCAGCTGAATCATTCCAGGTACTGCAGAGCACTGTGAGGGTCTATAAAGAAAGGCCAATAAAAATGTAAATCAAAGAGAACCCTGCACAGATGTTTTGTATTTGCAAATGATACTTCAAATAGGTAAATTACTTTTCTCAATAAAAAAAATCCATAATTTCTTTGTCCTTGTATATGCACTGAGAAAAACCACACAGGGCCAGGAAATTTAACTTCTCCTATTTTCAAATTCAAAACTAACACATGGGTGTTACATGGTGGCATATTCAACAAATTTCCCTTTCCTCAATGGCATTTCAAAAGAAACAGCATTTTAAAGCAGCCATAGTAATGAGAGGACATAGGTAAGGAAATAATTAGGCAACTCCTAAAAAAGGCAGCTTACACCCCAAAGCTTGTCTGATTTTCCTGCTAGTCAAAACAAAAACCTTTCATTATGTTATGTGAAAACAACAGGACAAAAGCATACTTACTTTCCATCTTTAAAATAGGTTTTCAGAGTATCACTGAAACTTTTGGAGTATTTTACAAACTCTTTCTTTTGGTGCTCAAGTGCCTACAAAAACAAAAACACCAGGAAAAAAGACTTAGCTCACATATTTCTTGGTACAGTTTCTGAGAACCTTGAGGTTAAACTGATCAGGAAATTAATTAATATTACCTCAGGAATAAAAACTTTTGGTTTTTTTACTTTAGAAGAAACAAAGAGAAATAATTTTTTTCTCTAGAACTCCTGAGAGACCCATCATACAACCATTTTGTTGTTAAAGCATGGTGTCATTGACCAGCTAAACTCTCCTACTCATCCTTTGATCCAGAGGATGCCTCCTCTTTTGCTATCAGAAATAGTGGATGCAGAGCTGGTGCACGTACCCGCCGGTTCTGGTACTGGTATTTCTTGAAGACATTATTTACTGTGTCAAGAAGCTCCTTTATTGCACTTGCAATGTCCCTGTTGGGCAAGAAAAAGAGAATTTGAATATCCTTAGGAGATCCCATGAAATACTGGAATTTAATCCCTTTCTGGCAGTCAGGTATTTCTTAGGGCAGTCTCTAGAGAGGAGGTGTCAGACATGATGTAGGAGACCAAGGGCAGAGAGCCACAGCAGCGTCCTGGGAATCCAGCCTTGGAACCACCAAGTTTGGTCAAGTAACAGCCTCATCATTTCTAAGTGGGATTGGACTCTCTTGCAATGGGAACAGTGCTGCTACATCTACTGAATTTCAACATTCAGGCCTAAATACAGGAAGTTTGACCTCTCCATCTGCAGCAAAATCAAATACTTACTTGATTGTCTGAAGAAACCTCACTCTGTCATTGATCTCATCTGGAATCTTGCTAAGAATCTGCTTAAGTGCTCGTGCCTTTTCATTAAGATCTTGGAATTCAGGTTCAGGTCTTTCAATCATATACTCTGGCAAAAAGAACATATTCAAAACCAGCATTAGTTTGTCCTCAGGTCTGTAGTGACAGCTAAAAACACGACACAAAATGCACCAGGACTGCCAGGGTGAATTTGAAGGTGAGCAGCACAGAAACAGCCGTGAGCAGAGAGCTGCAGTGAATAACCCCTGTGTGAATCAGGACAGTGCAACAATCACCTTTATTACTGCATGGTGGAAAAAGAGCCCATCTTACTTTATTTCAGACATTAAAGTCATCAAATTCAGTATTAAAATAACTTAAAGCCTGCAGTATATTCTCCTTCTGTGACAGTGTAACTGCTGCTTTTAATTTGAAGCAGGGGGAAAAAAAGAGGATGTTATAGTCTATATTTGGCTTTTCCTGGTTAGCATTGCAAAAGGTGAACTATGCACCCATAAAAACATAGCTCTAAACATTCATTCTCTTTCTTTCCTTCTCTTATTAGTCAAGCATGGTTTTCAGGGAGATTTAATTTCTCCAGTACTGGCATTCAAAAATAAAAATTTTCTTCTACCATGCTGAAAAAATTCCACTAAGAAACAAATAATCTCTTCTGAAAAAAAAAAAAAAAAGAAACAGAGAATTGCATGTTCCTAGTTAACAGTGCAATTAAAAATATAGTTATTCAACATAGGATTTATTACCTTCTACATCATCAGCTGCCATACGCAGAAGAGACTCTGTGAAATTCACATCCACACTTTTTTTCTCCAGAATTTTCATGATGATGTCCTGTGTAAGACCTGGATTTTCTTTTTCAGCCTGTATAGAAGAGAAATGTTATTTTCTTAAGTATGCAGGACCTGGACATTGCAAGCACAAACATTTTCATGTAAGTTGCTTCAGATACTGCAGGACTTTGCTGGGAACTTTGAAAGCCTAATGGCTTTAGACCAGTAGATTACATTAAAAACATTTTTCCACTACAAAATTAATTTTTCTTGGATTACATCACTGATTTTGTACAAGTAACTTTTCCAATAAGCCCTTGTACTCATTTTAATTTGAGTAAGAAAGGTTTTAATAAATGTCTTTATCCTGTTATATTTTCATAAACACCAAGTTTTGAGACAAAGATATTGTATCCCCTGGAATTGAATTCACTCCAACACAGGTGCTACTCCCCCACCTTCCCCATGACATTTATAAATGTGCCTCTCATGAGTCACATCATATGCTCAGACATCATCTGGGAATTGCTCTTTCAGAAAAAACCCAGGTTTTGATTGATGATATATCTAAGTACAGAGCTGGACTGACACTGGAGCTGCTCACATCACCTGTGCTGCTACCAAAATCCTGCTCTGAGTGGAAGAAAAATGAGCCTGGTGGGTTTTTTAGCTGGCACTACCATTTTTTACCAATATCTCAGTTTAACATTACTTGCATCCAGCTTAGCTCCTTACCACTCATTGTGAACACACATAAAGCCAACCCACACTTGTAGGAAATCAGTTTAAGACTTGAGACCATCAAAGTACATTTAGATTTAAGTGCAGGAAGAGGGAAGTATCCCAGAGCTGCACAGTTCAGATATGTCATGCCTGACATTATTTTGTTTCAATATTTCAAAAGATCACCACTTCAATAAAATGTAAAGGAATATCTGTATTTTCACTCTTTAGGAATACAATGGCAAAGTCAGAAGAAGCGTTTTTTTCCATTTACTGCTGGATTTCTACACAAACACTCAACTTCATCCACAAAAGAAATCCCATTACTATTCACTTTGTAAACCAATTTCAAAGTCTGCTACGTGCCTATTGCTCATGAACACCTATTCTACAAATCCTGTGGGTTTATTATTTATTCACTGACTGCTCCCTCATTTAAGCTTTTGTTCTATATGGACGAGAGTCTGTTTAAAATTGCTCACTCAGTTTTCTACTCATGACATCTGCAGACATCTCAAGCTTCCAGTTCATGCAATTGTCCACTTTATTTTTAGACTACTGGATCAAGGATGAAGTCTTAGATAAAAAGACAAGGAAACAAGAGAGCTGACCTTTCAGCTTCATCATACACAGCTTACTTTTGAAACAACCATTTTTCAATGCAAGTTAATTCTCACCTTAATAAATGCTGCTCTCAGTGTCTGAGCTGCAGACAGATTTACTCTTTCTAGCTGCAATAAAAGTTTAGAATTAGTTATTAACATTCTGTTGTTATCAGAACAAAACAAGTCAAATCACACCTTGCCCTATAAAGCAAAATGGAAAGGGGGCTTGACAGAAGCTTTCAAATTGCTGGTCTGACTTCAGAGATCCTTTAATCACAAAGGAAAGAGTTCCCCCCTCAAATGAAAACAAAAATCACTGGATGTATTTTGTAGCACAAGTCCAACAGAAGATTTTGAAAAAACCTTGGTAATCTCTGATATTCAGAGAAAAACAAATATCTTATTAAATTACAACCATTAGGAGTAAAATTAAAATGCATCAAGCTGTTCACAGGTTTGACTGTGTACTATTTCCTGCCACAGAATACCAGAGCTGCATTTTTGTGAAAATCCTCTGTTAAAGAGAAAAGCTCAGGACCAAGACAATCAGCAACCTTTAATGAGCATGAAACTGTTCATGGCAAAAAGGTGAAAGAACACAGAGAGAGATGTGTTAGACAAAGCTTTCCTAAGATGGACAACATGCTACTGTGGCCACATTTCCCCAAATAAAGGGGATTGATTATTGCATTCCAAGGCAGACTGGAGCTCACCTCATTAAAGACAGGGTACATGACAGCATAGAGAGGCATGGAAACCATAGAAGTGGTCTCTGCTTCATTCTTCATCTCTTCCATTGTCATCCTCATTCAAAGAGCCACTTCTCAAGGAAAACACTATAGAAGCAAAAAACTCCTCATTCACTGGAATGTCTCTTCTTTTTCCTCGTTGTGCAAGAATACTTGAAGAACTTGGAAAATCTGTTGTCCTTAGGGTGTGTGAGAAAAGAGAAAGCAAACACAAATTACAAATGCTCGTGAGGGACAGGTTCTAAACATGACAAGGCACAGATCAATGTGAGTTTTACTGCCAGAAACCAGGGATTTCTTATTACAGGAGTCTAGTAAACAGGGAATGACCACTTGGTGTAACTTCAAAACCCTAACTGCAATCTATTAAGTGAGTATTTTAAAGAAAAGGTGCTACCACAAGTGTTTTTCCCCTTTAAGTTCTTATGGAATCAATTCTCCTGAAAGCAGAGATTTTATGTGATATTTACAAAAATCTTACCACCACTCATACACAGCAGCATAAGGTTCCTGACAACTCCCATCCAGAAAAAGCTTCCACTACACATGCTGCAACCCCAAACCTCATCCAGCTGCATTGTGACTATTAAAACTACCTATATATACTCCTTATTTTTGCACATGCATCAAGCTGTGATTCTGCTGGAGATTGGTGCCTACTTTCCACCCATCTGAATGTGAACACTACATCTTTGGTTTTATATAAGCTGAAGTCATGTTTCCACTCAGGGTGTGTCACCAGCTATGTTAACTCAATGGAAAATTATTGTTCCAGTAACTGAACCTCTGTTTTGGAAGTTCTCCACCCAGCCCAGCTCATCGTACCCAACATGGAAGGATCATTGCTCAGACCCAGAAATTATGTGGAAAAGAAAAAAGGTCACCTTACAGTTGATAAAAACCCCTTGTTCCAGCCTGCTGTATTTTCTATTAATCAGATTCTTTTAAAATATTTTATATGACATAATTGAGTTTAGAGATCTGAAGTCCAAGTCAAAAATAAAGATAAAAAGAAAGATATTAAGGGTTTTAACTTTTAGATTTGCTTGAAGTATTTAATGCACCAGAGGAAGGATTTTTCCTCCTAGCAAGCTCCAGACACCAGGTATTTGCATGTCTCTGTAATTTACTGACATTTTAGTAAGAAGTGAAAAGAGTGAAATGATAAGAAACAGCAGAAACTACTCCAGCAATCAATATCACTCCCTGGGAGTATGAACAGGTTAAGAACATGCCAAGACATTTCTTCAAGCCATATTCTCCATTATGCTCTGCACTGGCTGAAGATCTCCAGGCTGTTTAAATAGAAGAACAGGTATTTTTTGTCCAGAGCAGATATATATATATAATTGTTTAGCCATAATTATACAAGTGAAATTTGTTACTGATTACAGTGAGCACAGAGAAGAAACTGGATGATTACAAATACTGTGCATCTCTCATCTGAGCTTGTGAACAGTAAAAGCTGCAGAAAAATTAAACATGACTACAGTAAAAACTTTATACAAATCTTCTAACATGGACTGCTTATTGCAAAACCTCACTTTCTCTTGCTGTTCCAACCTCCAAGTGCCACAGATGAGCTGATTCCTCCAGCCCCAGAAAAGGATTCCTGAGACTTTGGAAAGGGGTCTGGATGGATGAAATACTGCAATAATCAGGGGTCTCACAAATTTATCACCCACCCCTGGTATTTTACAGCTGTCAAGAACATGGAAGAACACAAGTGAATATGCATCATTCCTCAAAATGTTGAGTGTTTTCCCAAGTTCTTGTTTCAGTTACATAAATTCATGCAAGGTCTGCTCACATGGGGGGAGGGAACTTGTCTGAACAAGTTTTCACTCCCTACTGCAGGTACAAGCTGTCCCATTTATTATCCATGTGCATTCCCTGCTGGATGGAGATCTGTTTGTTTTGCTGTTGAATTCCTCCTTTCTGGAAGTTCAGTAAATATCCACTCACACACCTGACAAGCACCACCTGTATTCACTGATTAATTAATAGCAAGTTTTCATCTGTATTCTCAGAGTAAGTTTTTTAAAATAGTTAAATCAGGTCACTGAACATTGTTCTACTCCCCAAAAGATTTTTATCACAGGAAGAAGGGCAAAAAAGGACAAAATTGCCATTAGATATAATTACTTTGTTTTTATGGGTTGGCAGTATCCACACACACACAAAAGGAAATACTAAGTGAAATGATGGATTTTTATGATGATGAAAACCTATTACACTGTGAGCTACCATGAAGAACTCATTTTCTACTGAAGAACCATAAGCTATTGTTACTAATCCATGGTACAGTAAAACCCTCATATAAAAACAATTATACATTATCTATTACCCCTTTTCCAGACACTGACACTCTTTAAAAAAAAAAAATAAAATACAACACTTGGATTAACACAGAGGATACCAATTTTGCAATTGAAAAGGTGGGTTTATATATTCATGCACACAAGAAATATTTTAAGAGCATGAATGCTTTCATTGCCAAGGTATGAAAAGAAATATATTCAATTTATCACACTGCTTGTTCATTATTTCATTATTCAGAAATCTTCCTGTTTTCCAGAAGATACACTAGTGCATCACAGTGTCATGAAGTACCTGACTGCTACAATTCTCAAACTATTTATCTTTACAGTTAGGAATCAACTTCACACCTTTTGGATGAAACTTATTCACTTCAATCTTTGCTAGTGTTAAATAGAAAGAATAATTATCTTCACAAAAACTCAGTGCTCACTGTGCTACTGAAAGTCAATTTGTAACAGCTGCACTAAACCACATCCAAATATCCTTGAAGAAGGTCTCAATCCTGATTAGGGACCAAATCCTCAGGAAAACGGAAGTTTCTGTTCTATTTATTAGTGGACTATCAGCAAGTCCACTAACCTTCAAAATGGCCTGACTCAAGCTGAAGTTTAATGCACATTATCACACAGCAAGGAGGAGCTTTCAGCATTTCTTTTAGGATGTGATCAAAAGCAGCTCTGCACAGCTGCCAGACTCCATGACAGTGTCTTGTAACAGCTTAACTTCAGTTCCTCCAATCTCAAAAGAGCCTTTTCTTTGAGAGGAGTTTACCCTAGTTTCATCTGTCATCTGTTTTTTTTTTTCTCACAAAAAGGTGGAATACGACTCCATGAGAAGGTGATTTACTAGGACAGCACAGTGGAGTGGTAGAGTTGAGAAAATCCTGGAAAACTGTAAGATGTACAAAAGGTGTTACTCTGCTGGCAAACTTGTTAATTGGTCTGAGAGGGCAGATGAGGAGAAGGCAGCAGGACACTGCCAAATACTAAACCAAGCGTGAGCCTGATCTTCCTTTTAGTTACAGTGAGCCCACAGATCCCAATCCTTGGATCTGCAATGAGAATCCTGGGAGAGAATGTCCAGAATGATACAGGGAATTTAAAGAGAAGCTAGATTTGTCAAGTGTGCTAAAAACACCAGTTAATATAACCCTGACTACTCAGTTCTCAGCCATCAAACACATCAGGCTGTATTCCAAGAGATGCACTAACATGGAATACGTGCTTTCACTGTCAGGATAAATCTTACACGCTAACCTTTACATCTCAGCACTAAAATATGATCCCAGCCAGCCAGCAAACAGGAGAGAGCTGGTGTATTTTACATGAGGAATAGATCCAGAAAGGTTCTTGGACAGAGCTATTCCCCCATAGCCACCCAATGACATTTTAAATCATTTAACTGAACTTTAGCAGAAAAAAACCCCAAAAACCCAATCCCTGCCAAAAAGGGTGAAGAGCACAAACCACCACACTTCCCAAATGTACAACCACCATTATCAGTGTCTAAGGTGACAATTTGCTCTCTCTAATGTGTTTCATTTACTGACAGACTTTTGGTCATACACTTAAATCAAGCAGAACTGCAGAGCTGCTAAATAAGAACACAACCATCACCATGTAACTACAGCAGGCAGGATCTTCCCAAATCCACACCTGCTCCTAGGCCAGGCTGAAGATGAGTGAGGTTTCCATCAAAGGAAGGTGTTTGTGTAACACAACCTTCTGAAGCAGTGCTTAAAGCAAAGAAAGCAGACTCTCATGATTTCAACTTTTCAAGTTTTAAACCAACAGAAACACTTGGTATCAATTGGCAGAGTTTCAGCTCTGTTAGCAGCAGATCTACCTCTGCACTGATGTTGTCTCTATTCCCCTCTCCAGGCTCCATCCACCCTAGATCTGGTAAGTGCTTAGACATTAATATTCTTTTTTAGAAAAGTACTACAGAGGAACAAGGCCCAAGGCAATGATTACAAATATTATTATTTTAATGGCTGGCTTCTAGCAAAAATCACAGCTCCACTCCTGCTAGAGAAGACTACCTTACTGCCAAGAGGTTCTGCTCCACTTTTTGCAGTGAGGATTCAAGAAGACGTTTCACCCTTAAGCTGATCTGAGATCCCTGAGTTACCAGAAAAACTCATTCAAATCCAAGGCCAATGTGCATGGGAGAAGGGAGTGTAGGTAACTTACTATTGCTGTTATAAAATTTATGGAAGTAAAAAGAATTGCAGAATACACTCTTTTAACTATATACACACCCCACACCTGTCTTGGTGACTTTGTTTCTGTCATTAATGGTCACTTGAATTAAACAAAAACCCCTAATCCACACATATTTATTTTGTTTTTTATCAGATGTTACTTTACCTGCCACTCCATTTTAATTATCCATTGCAATTATTTCCCACTGTATAACTTAGATTATTTGATATAAAGCTTCAAAGCTTTGTGTTTCAGATACAGAATACTTTCCTTCTTTTTAAAATGGAGTCTGGGTGGATTCACTGGGATAAGCATACAGATCAAGCATTAGGATACCAATCTGTATTTTAAAATCAGCAATGATAACAAGAGACTTAAAAGGCAGCCTACTGAACTGATTCCATATTCTACTGATTCTTACATTAAACAGTTTCACTGAAGAGCTAATAAAAGGAATGTCACCAGCAAATAGCACTGAAGTTTTAAAAGTGTCTTCAAATGCCTCTCACTAGAACAGAAATACAGTTTTCAAACATCTCCACACACGTGTAACAGTCACCCCCAGTGAAATTCACTCTGGCAAAGCAGAACTGCTTATGCATTTGATTACTGTAAGAGCACTTCTATGACTAATTCAGAAATGACACAGACCTGTGATAAATCCAAGATGTCTATTTTTAGAACCGTATCAACTTAAAAAACAAAAACCAAGCCTAGCCTGAAGTCAGGCATATAATTAGTCCGTGTTCTTTTGCTGGACTTCAAAATGGAAGTGATTTAATCTGTCCTAATACACTCAGTCTGTGTCTCACATGAGACCCTACAGCCTGTGCTCCAGTTCCACCAGTCAGCAGCACCAAAACTGTTATACAGCATAAGTGAAACAGGTCATGAATGTCAGAATAAATAACCACAACAACATATCCCCGCTCCTCTTTGGGAATGTGAAAGTGAAGCCATTACTTTATCAAACACGCACAGGTATGACACAGCTCCAAAGGGACAAAAATACTTTCCAACCTGTCAATAAATACCAGAGAAGAATTAGTTCCTCTGATAACAGGAACAGCACAAGGTTTCAGCCACGCAGTATGTGTGAGCTACAGAAAAACACCAACCCAACTCACCAGTTCAGTGAGCAACTTAATGGGACACCCCAGCGCAGAACACCTCCCCTGACTGCTCAGTCCCTAAGGGGGCACAGCCCGGGGGAGAAGGAATCACAGAATCAATCAGGTTGGAAAAGACCTCCAAGATCGAGTCCAACCTTTGAACAAACACCGCCTTGTCAAGCAGAACATAGCACAGAATGCCACGTCCAGCCTCTCCCTAAACACCTCCAGGAACGGTGACTCCACCACCTCCCAGGGCTGCCCATTCCGATGCCTAATCACCCCTCCTGTGAATAATTTCTCCCTAATGTTCAAGCTACACCTCCCCCGGCGCAAGAAGGGGGAAGAAGCCGAGGTGCCCTTTCTCCCTGCCCGCCGCAGCCACCTGACAGTGCTCCGCTCCGAGAGGACGAGCTAAAAATAATACACACAAAAATAAAACACATCCGGGCCTGCGCCTGCCGGGCCCGGGCCGAGGGAACCAGCACCAGGCCGGGAACCCCGGAGCGGGGCCAGGCCCCAAGCCCCGCGGCCGCGGGAAGGGCGGGGAGAAGGACAAGCCCTCGGCGGCGCCTCAGGGCCGGAGGAAAGAGGTCACCGCCCGACCGGGAGGGGAAAGGACACCCCGCGCACCTTCCCCGCACGCCGAGGCCGCCCTCAGCCGCTTCCTCAGCCCGGCCGCGGCGCCGGGGGCGGCTCGACCGCCCTTCTCGCAGCCCCGGAGGGCGCGGCGGGCCCCGCGTCCAGCCCGCGGAGAGCCGGGCAGGGCAGGGCTCGGCACCTCACCTGCCCCAGCCCGCCGAGCCCCCGCTGCTCCCGAGGGGCTTCGCCGCCGCGCCGGAAGCGCCCGCGAGGAGCAGGAGGAGCAGGAGGAGGAGGAGGAGGAGGAGGAGGAAGATCCGTGGTGTTACCACACACCAGGCGTTGTCCGGAACCGCGCGCGGGGCCCTGGGGCTCGTAGTCCGCCCTCCGCGACCACAAGCCCCACAATGCCGAGCGGAGCGGGGGCGGGCCGGGGCGGGGACAGCGCCCGGGCGGAGCGGGGCTCAGAGGCGCCGAGCACAGCCCTGCACGGCAGAGCCGCGGCGGAGCGCGGAGCGGCGGCAGCACCGCCGGGCAGCGGGTGGGGCGGCGGCGGCGAGAGTGCCGGTGAGTGCGCCCGTCACTTCGCGGGGCTGTGTGACTAAATAAACCGGCCGGTTCCGGCTTATTTCTTACACCGAGCGGAGCTCCGTGCCGGAGTAGTGGCGGTGCGGAGGAGCCGCTGTCCGTGCGGGGGTCGCCGGCGTTCCCTCAGCGCCTGAGGGAGGTGGGGACGGGCTGCGCCCGCTGCGGCGGGAGAGGAGGCGTTGGGGCTCAGAGCTGCTTCTCCGATGTGGGATAACCGGGGGGAGGCTGCGGACAAGCCCAGAAACCGCTCAGGTGCTCGCTCGGCTCCTGCGGGCGGCCAGCGGAGGGACGCGCTCTCTCTCCGGCGCCGCGGAGCTGAGGCGCCCTCAGCCCGTGCCCCGGCGGGAGCACTTCAGCCGGAGTTGTGCTCAGGTGAAGAAAGTGTCGCGGTGCCGTGCCCCAGAACCCGTCCGCGGTGTCCCGCGGGTCCCTGCGGCTGTTCCGGCCGTTCCCAGCCCGCAGCTGGGCTTCCAGAGCCCGCCTGTGAGGGGCTTCTCCCGCCTGTGGCAGCCCCGTCCTGGCCGCTCGCTCAGCGCGCCGCAGACCGTGTGTGCGCCCCGAGTGCTGGCCCTTAATAGAACTAAACTTGTACGTTATTTGCCGAGGTGATTCTACTCCTAGTAAGCTTTGAGGTTTGAAGTTTCGAATTACACTGCAGGAAGAGCTCAGTGATTAAAATTTAATATTAATGTTAAAGCATCGACTCAGTTCTAGGTTCGATTTAGCGTTTCAGACGTGTCGCTGTTAACGCTCACTCTTTTAAAATGCTGATCGCTTTTACCTAGTGTTAAGGCACACGAATTCCCCATCGTGAACGTGGCAATGAACAGCTAAAGCATTAAACTTGTCAGGCATTGGCTGTAACTTCTTGCAGTGCTGGAGGTAAGGTGGGAAGAGTCGGGTGTCTGTGGGAGCAGAGGGACAATGTGCAGGTGTCCGTGAGTGTTACCCATCCACATCTCCTCCTTAGCAAGGGCACTGAGTGGGGGAAAAACAGGAAAAAATGCACCTGGATTGTTGCACTTTATTACACATGTGAATTTTCTCCTTTCCATGCCACCTTGTTTTGTTATAATCAGATCGATGGATGATCTCTCACATATCAAATGCTCTGCGCATCCTGGATTAAAGGACTGCTTAAAACGTGCATAATGTGCATGAATTTTGTGCTCTTAATCACCTTTGAGCTCAGATTCTTCAATTTTCCCCTCATTTTTGATGTGATCTGGTGATTTAGTCTAATGGAAAATTACGCCCTTCTGTGTAGGACAGAGGTGTTTACCAAAATGTTGTAGCATAGATTGAGCCAAGTGTCCGTTTAATGGTATTTTATCCTTTCAGTGAAATGAGTATGTTTTAAATAAAGCTACAAGGCTGCAGTTGTAGAGCTGCTAAAACTTAAGATTGTTACCTCTTCCATCAATTTTGTGATACTTTTCCAGATTCTGACAGGTCTTGGTTGGAGTTTTTGGGGTTGGACCAGATTCACACTTCGTTATTTTACATCCATTGTATTTTTTAGAATTACTCTGGATTGGTTGACTGTGACGAGGAATAATTGCCAAGAGAAGGGAGGGAGCAAGAATGATTGATTTTATTTTATTTTTTTAATTTTTATTTTTTTAATTTTTAAGGTGTGGGTTGTTTACAGAATTTCACAGGGCAGCCTGAGATGTAATACAATGTGAAGGCTTTGTGGCAGTGTAAAGTTTCCTGTTAAAGGCGGTCATGAGTTCCAAAATTTGACCTCATGAGACTGTCTATCCTGTGTTTTCACATCCTCTAGTCCAATTTGAGTTGGGATTTTTAAATTTGCTTTGAGTTTGTCTCTTCATCTGCCATTGTCAGAGATTTGCTCACATGTAGATGAAAGTTATTCATGAACGTGTCAGTCATCTCCTTTCATATTCAGGGGTGAACAGTTCTAGGAACGCTATTGTTGTAATAACTCTCTTGAAATTTATTCTGTTGATGTAAATGTTGTATTTATGTGGAGCTTAGTTCAGTTTATAACCTTGTGTATCACAACACGTAGCAATGAAAATGGGTTAGTGCTGGTAGAATTCTTCACAGCAAGATCTGACTACTCCCCGCTCTTTAAAGGCTTTTTCAACTAATGTTTTACTTCTCAAAATTTCAAATTTGTGTTTTTTGGACTGATCATAATCAGTGAAGACACATTGTTGGCATGCCTGAATACCTTTTAAAATAATTTCTAGCAATTTGTGTTCTGTGTGGGCAATACATTATTCTGTCTGTGTAAAGCACAAGCTGAATTAATATAGGGTACATCTGTCCTGTACTCAGTTTTCAGGCTGTCATTATCAGAATTAAGCTGTGTGTTCAAAATAACGTTAAAAATTGGTGTGTAAGCATGGTTTTCAAAGTTAATGTTTGGTTTTCTCTATTTTATATACACTTGCATATCTCTGATACACTATAATGGGCAGATGGTAGGGAAAGATGTCTGTATAGTCAGCTGTAATTAGTGATAAATGTGCCTTTATGCATATATACATACTTTGTATGTATGAAAAAACAGTAGTTAAATTTGGAAATCTCTTTAAAAATTTTGGGTTTAATTTGTGCCTTCCCAGCATGGTCTTGTGAACTGCATGACTAAACATTAGCAGAACTTAGAGGTGGGGGAAATAACATACCATGTATTCCTGCAGGAGGAAAAGAAATATTTTCTGAGTCTTGAATTATTGAATTGACAGAAGGTTACATTTTCTGTAAATGTGAAATGTCTTTGTGAAATAGTCCTGGACATAAAACTGTAGCCACTTCAAGACAAAAGAATGAATCCCATGGTTCAGTAATAGCGGTGAAGTTTTTGGTACTTATTTTCCCTCTGTACTTGGCATTTAAAGCAGTATAAAATGACTGGGATGTATGGATGCATCGATCCCATTAAGAATGTGTTTATTTATGGTGTAAATACCTTAGTGCAGTCACTAGGAAGGTTATGTTGGAGAAGGTCTGTAGCTCTAAAGTAATGTGAGGACAGTTCCTTGCCTGCTTGTGGCTTGGTAGCTCTCAGTAGCATCTCGTTTGGTGGCCTTAATGAAGTATCTGTGATAAAGAATTGTTCTTATGTGGTGTGATTAAAATATCAGCTCTAAGGTCGTGTTCTGGTTTGTTTAATACACTTCAAAGCTAATGATTATGAGAACTGCAGACCGTGGCTAATGGGATAAAAGCTGCGTGAGTTATCCATGTCCTTTTTGGGCTTTTAGAGTCATTGCAGAGCAGCTGTAGCTGTGAGATGGGAAAAGAGGAAATTTCTTATTCATACAAGCTAATGAGTTAAATGTGTGTATGGCTTTTGGGTTAATGAGATTTGACCTCATGTGTTGTAAAGGATTTTTGGTTTAGTTCAGTGTTTAAGTGTTATGATAATTCTTGAGAAATGTTTTTGCAGACCTTGAGACTCTTATTTCAGGAAGAATCAATAATGACAAGTAATTTACTGTCTAGAAGAAGAAAGTTAAAACAATGTGGTTGTATTTAGTTTTAACCAACTAGCTTCCAATTTATAGGCTGTCTTTGCCCTAATTTATGTACTTTGTGTACTTCAGCCCTGAAGTCTTTCATCATTAGAGCTAAAGAAATAATTGCTTAATAATGCTCTCTGTTCCTACTCTGCTGTGTGAGTCTGACAGTTCCAACCCCGTGATGGCTTGACGGGCCTAATGGACAATCTGCTGCTTCTAGAAAGATCTATTCTGTCTGAATCAAAACTGAAGCTGTGCCATATGTGCAGGGGGATGTCAGATGTACAAACAAGCGCTTGTTAGCCAGCAGTGATCTCCCCAGACCCTGGAAGAGCTGCAGTTCCAGCGCTTTTCTCTTTCCCTCTATTTTTGTCATGCATGTTTCTGTGCGCGCAGTAGGTTTGGGGGGTGGGATTTCCTCATCTTGGAGAGAGAACTCTCATTTTCTTGTTAACCTTTCTGCACAACACACTGAAAGCTTTGTTTTGCTTTTGTAGTTCTGAGAATTCTCCTCAGCTACCACAGAAAGCAAAAGCTTTAATTCCCTTTGCAGTAAGACAAACTGCTCTAACGCTGCTCACCAGTTGCATTTTGCATCTGGTACTGAGCAGCAATGCCATCCCAGCCTTGATTCTCCTGTGCAAGTTTGGAGTGAGCTGGAGGATTTGGACATCTACTTTTCACTGTGATTTTTTTAACTGCCCTTGGCATGTCAAGGTAGTGTTAAGAGCGTGGGTACTTTGCCAAAGACAGGCTGTCGGAACTCCTCAGCATCACTCAGCCACTGGAGATTGCCTCCTTCCCTGGCAGTGCAGCAAAGTGCCAGGGTTTGGGGACTGCCTCCATGTCTGAGGTGATGTTTGCTGCCCTAGTTTTCCCCATACATCTCAGTTATATAAGCTGGAGTTGAAAAGAAAGGTCTAAAGATTTAAGACATCATTTTTTAATTGGTACACCAAAACTGCCCTTTTCCAATGCTTTTTTTTTCTCCACGTTTAAATTAAAGCAGCTCCTGGAGCATTTAATGACTGTGTACTTCAACAGCAATTGGAGTTCACTGAAGCAACTCATGTTTTCTCTCTCAGATATCTTTTTCTCAAAAGAAGCATTTGCTCCAGTTTCTAAACTATTTAAAGCAATTAATCAAAACCTAAGACGACAGGAACAGCTTCTGTAACATCAGGTCTTTAACTCGAGATGAGGTTGATGCAAAGGGAAAGTGCCCAAGTCCCCACAAGTGTGTGTAAAGCCTGTAGGTGAATGATGACCTTTTCATCTGCTAAGAGATATGAGAAGTGGGAGGAAGAAGACAGGGGAACCGAGTTATTTTTACTGTAAATATGTCAGTTTATTGACTTGTTAATTTCAGATTTATTCAAAAAAGCAGGAGGAGGAAACACTAATGTCTGCCAAAAACAAAGTAATTAGTGGGAGTTGAAAGATGTCTAATGACTCTTACAAGTACTCAAGAGGAATAAACTAGTCTCTTATTAAACTGGATATGGACTTTTAAAACACTGTAGTAATTCTATTTTATTTTTAAAATGTGCAATTGCATATGGTAAATAAAACCTTTATTCAAGTAACACTGTTTATTCACAGTAACATTACAGGCAGAATGTAGGGTTTTGATTTAAAAAAAAATTAAAAAACTGAAGCTGACTCCACATTTCTAAAATAAGGATTCAGATAACACTTGACAAAGCTGATGTTTGAGTTGAAGATGAGAGAAGAGTTTTAGATTAATGCTTAATATGCCTACTACACTTTCTTGGTCTAGAGTGACAAACCAGATCTTGTTTCATGACTGCACGTGCTATGGAGCAGCTTCTTTTTTGCTGTGGCAAAGGACTCTGGTTGTGATTAGTCCAGTCACAAGATACACCAACACATCTGCTCTCCTGATTCTGTCTGTCCAAGGGAGCTATTGGTGGAGATCTGTGGTCTGGGGAAGCTGGGAAGGACAGCAGGGTATGAGAATCTGAAGAGATACAAGCCAAGGGTTAGGAGGAGCAGCCATCCAGAAGTTGGAAATTAAACCTGGGAGATGCAGAGCTGAACACTGCTCTGGTATGTGGTTGCTGTGATCTCATTTCCATCCTGCAGTAATGCTGACTTAAGTGTGACAGATAGGGATTATGTGTTGTCCCCAGCTGGAAATAGTGAAAGTCTGGGAGGGCTCTTTTGCCTTTGCCTCTGGTCATTCCTCTGTATCTGAGCTGGGCCTTCCCTCTCAATCCGCTGGCCTGCTTTATCTGCCTCCCTCCATGCCCACGCCTGTCCACAGGGATCTCCCTTTCCATGCTCTGCTTTCCTCTGCTGTGCCCACAGTGCTCTGTACTTCTGCAGAGTGTGCTCACAAATCTCTGCTTCTTTTAACCTCTAAGGCTCCTGTCTTCTGCCACTGCTGCAAGAATTGTGTTTGTGGTGCTTTGTAGTTGTAATTACTCATGTTCTTCTTGGAGTCCTGTGCTGTGCGTGCCTGCCTGCAGCTCCCCACCTCACTGTCACCTGTGTGGCCACTGCAGGCACCAGCTGTGATTGCTCTGAGTTGGCTGCAGCACCTTGGATTAGTCCTCCCCACATCTCTGAGGCACAGGGAATGTCCTGGTGTCACCAAACCCCACAGGGATTTCGGAGCTTTTGGAGTCTCCACTTGCTCAGAAGCTACTTGGCATCATCTGTAGCTGACAGTTCCCATCTGCTCTTCCTACCATGCCTCTGTTAAAATACTAAAGAAAGCAGGATATTAGATATATGAGAAGATACCAAGGAAAACAAATATTAGAGAAAAAAAAAGCAAGCAGAAATATTTAATTACAGGGGATGTGGAGCAGCAGGGCATATAAGATACCCATGACAGTGAGTAAGAATCAAATTGACTGTAAGTAGATCTATTTTGAGGGGATGATATGCATGAAGCAAAAAATGCCATTAGTAGTTTATCATATAGAAATGTGAGGGAGGAAAATGTGCATGCAATATTAAAACACAGTGCACTTGTGGATTTGACATAACACATAGCAGGTCCCCATATATGAAGTGACAGCAAAATACCCTTTGGCTGCAAGGGGACAAGCTTTCACTCAGTCACGATGCAAACAAGTTCTTGAAGTGATGGAAGCATATTTCCCAAGAAGAACACAAGGACATCTCATATTTGGAAGGGGAGAAAAGCAGCAGAAATTCAAATCTGCATCTAAGAATTGTTACAAAGAGCTGGGTCTCATAAGGATCTTTGTTACCTTTTGTGAAAGCCCTATGGAGACAGAGGTATGAAAATGTGTTCCCGCTATTTGTCATCTCAGCATTGGTAGAGACTAATTAAATTGATTTGCACCATCCTTTCCTAATCCTTATCCATGTAACTATCCTATCCTGGAGTTATTATTTAATTCCTTAGGAATTGTAGGGCTTTGGAAGAATCCCTGGAAATATTGCTGAAGCACTGAGACAACAAGGACAAAATTAACTTTTTGCTTTCAAAGGCTCTAGGATTTTCCCAGGAGCTCAGAGAAGGTAACACCAATGGATTGGATAATTTTAAGGGAAGAAGGGGAAAAAGTTCCTTGTTTTTAGATCTTTTGGTAGTGGACAAGTCACTTAATCTTTACTCAACCTACGTTTTTCCTGTATAAAATGAAAACAGACTCTTCCTACTCATAAAAGCTGTGAATGGCTGTGAAGCATCTGGGGTTAATTTGTTACAGGTAAAGGCCTATTTGACTGTGATTAATACTTCTAACAACCTCAGTCTATATAAGCCATGTAAGCAACTAGCTGGGCGTATCATTCATCAGCCATGGTGATCTTTGCTGGCTCACAGCAGCTTGCTATAGATTTTTAGAGACATTGGATCATTCCTATTATTTACTTGAAGGATAAATTGCAACATTTATCATGGCATTCCCATTTTTATTTTGTAAATCTTTCAATACCATGATTGAAGAACACTTTGAAAGCCAATAAGTGCAGATCCCAGATATTGTTGGAATTGTAAGGGTGTTTTGCACCATCCTGACCAAAGTAACAAATAGCATCTATGGACTGGCACAACACATAAATGTTATGTATTTTCAAAGAGGCCATTAGAACACAGCATTCATTTGGAAAATATTTGGAATAATAACCTATCATTCACTCATAGAAAATTTCAGTGTTGAGTTGCATTTCAGTCAAGAAAATACTTGATATCCTTTAGAAACAAGAAACTGTGCCGTCACTGAAGCCTTGCAAGGTTGTGCCGGGGCAGGAAGCAGCATATTAATGTGAAATTTCCATCTTTTTCACGCTTAAGTGGAGCAGATCTGAAGTCAGTTCATTCAACAAAATGGCAATTTGGATCTATTTTACAGAGCTCACTTGAGGCAATGTGCTCTTGCAAGTTCACTTTAAATATGGATTCTGAAACTATGGAAGATTTTTGCATATTTCAATTACCATTAGTTCTGTTTGCTCACATTTTACCTGGTTGACTAGAGAAATAAAGTTTTCCAGGGTATCTTTTGGCATATACAAAATCTAGTTAATTAAGACATGCTATACTTTCTCCCCAGAGTCAAAGTGTAATGTTCAGCTGGCCGACTTGCATGAATAATCCATCACTGTGAATCATTAATTTAGAAGACAAGCTATGGTAATTGATGTCTTTATGCAAGCTATGGAAATGCTTAGGGAAATTGCTTATTTTTTTCTTGTTAGTTCCTTTCTTTTTTTTTTCCCATTTGCTTTGGAATATTTCTATGCCTGAGTAATGTGGATTCTGAAATGGATTCACCTGAGATTAAAGTTCCTGTGGGGATGGGCTCTTTTTCTTGGTTACAGTAAAAGTCTGAATATTTTTCAGATGAAAAACTCTTAAAATCATAAGACTTAACCTTATGCCAATCTTGTGTGCATACATTGGATGAACCACTTTAAGTTTTGGAAGTTTCTAGGAAAAGGACCTGGCATGGTGGTCTTAGCAGGTTTGCTTTTTGGCTTTAATGTGGTAAAAATGCCTTTAAAAAATCTTAAAAATTCATAATTTGCTAATGCAAACAGGGATTTCTAGCACTACCGAGTAAGTTGGTATTTAGACCTTTCTGTGTTATCCTGAGTTGCCAGCATGTTTTTGTAGCAAACTAAGCATATAAAAGGCTGCTGATGTGTATATTTTGTTGGAATATATATATATATTTGAAGGTAATTTACCATATAATTCATAAAGCTCCCCTATATATTACATTATACTGGAACCATTATGTCTCAGTGGCATGAAAATTTACTCATTTTGTTTCCTTTCTGGGAATCTCTTCACTTTCACTCCTAATTGAAATATGAGGGTTTGCTACCACTTTACAATTGTTTTGTCTGTAGTCAGAACAAGGAAGAGGCAGTTGGCTGATATTGAATGGGAGCCAACAGCTAGGTGGCATTTCAAGAGTGGGATCTCAATAACCCATATATGACTTAAAGCACATATATATTATGTAATATTGTCATACATGCCAAATATTATGAAGTCTATCCATTGATACTAATGGGATTTGGACTATGACTACATAGTACTATGATGGTTTTTATTCCATAGAGGAAACTTCCTAAATATTTCTTGTGTGTTCTATAGCTGAAATGCAAAGTGGACCATTTCTACAGATAGATTTTAAAATGTAACAACTCTGAAAATGAGCAGGCAGGCTTATTTTGTGTTCTTCTTATTTTTTTTTTTACCCTTGAATATTTACTTCCCATTTAGGCATCAAACTAGAGGCTTATTTGATCTCATGTGCTTGGCTGCTCCTGTTGTTTCCAGCTGAGCCCTGATTTGCTGCAGTTTGAGAAATCCAGCCCTGAATTTTGACATTTTACATAGGAGCAAAAAGAGAACATGTTCCAAATAAATTCGCATTTGTGCTGAATTCAAATAGGTTTTGCTGTTTGGGTTCAGTTTCATAAGGTAGGAGAGGTGAAATGCTGCTGATAGCTGCAGTTATTGAAAAATGGTAATCACAACTTTCATAAAGTGAGATAAGCCATGTTTATTAATGCTTTCTGTGGACATAGAGTGACTTGGCCCTGGGACATTAAATGCCTAAATGGGTTGTGTAATTAGCTTTTTTCCACTTACGGATCAAGCAGCTAAACACACAACATTTTCTGAGCAGCTCAAATTATTTTTTGTCGTGTTAGTTTAAGCCAAGGGAAAACAATTCCAATTTTTCAGGTTTTTTTAAATAAATCAGACCTGCACAGTGAACAGAACTGGGGTGCTGAGGAGGTTTCTATGCCAGCCATAAAACTCATAAACCAGGGATGACTTCTGCATTCCCATCTCTGACACAGAACAGAGGCTTGAACCATACTGGCTTGCTTTGGCAAAGGATTCCAAAATCATTGAACCAAAACCATGGCATGTAGTGGCTATGGGTAGAGACCTCCCCAGGCAACCTTTTCCAGAGCTTTCTTGTGTTTGCCAGCAAAATTCTATTGTTTAAGTTGAGCCTGATGTTTTCTCACTACAGTTTGAAACTCGGTTTGTCCCATCCACTGTGCATACACAATCAGAACAATATTTTAATGCCTTTTTTCTTCTCCCTCCACGATTGGTATCAAAGAGACGGACTAAAATAAAACATCCCCAAACTGGCCAAGTTTGAGCTTTTAAATCCATATTAATTTCATACTTGGCTACATCAACTGGCATCGTTGTTAGTCCAATTAAAAAGTAAACACCCGCCCTAAAGAATTTGCAGCCAGGCTGTGTCTCACTCAGTCCTAGGGGAATACTCCTGGTTTTTGAAAGGCACTGCTTGAGTGCCTGCCAAATGTAAGCTTTCTTCCCCACAGTAACCACCTTGACCTCTTTGACAGTATCATAAACCAAATAAATACACAGCAAAATCCCCAGTTTGATCAGGACATTGCAGGGGAAGATTTCTAGTCTGGATTTCTGGATAAAGTAATCTCAATAGTTCCTGGAGGGAGTGAATGGGGAGTTGCCACTGTCAAACAGGAGGTAAATATTTCTCTCCCTGAAGCCATTCAGCAAAAAGACCTCTGAAAATTTGAACAACCTGAGGACTTTGAGGTAGTTAAGCTCTAATTTTGTAGTGTCATGGTTTGACTCTTTCTGTATAAGACAGGTTAAACAAGTAGGACCTTTAAAATGAGAAGAAGGAAATGTTTGTTTAATAAGGCCCCAGTAAAGATTTTTTCCCTAACACAAACTCGCTGAATAGGAGTGAAAAAGTGTCTGAGGTTAGGGATCAGCTGTGACCATTCAGGCTTGTAATTACAGCTGTGATAAGTGTGTTTTCAAGTCTTGCTGTACTAAGAGTTTTCTTAATCCATTATTTTACTAGGCCTTTCATTGCTTCTCCTAGTACATTGTTACAATTCCTGAAAACTTCTGAATCATGGGAAAACAAGTGTTAGGCTATTAATTTCTGGCTCTATAGAGACATAAACTTGAGTCTTGCCTGGGCAAGTGCATGGCCGTGTCTGACATCACTAATATTGTATTTGGGAGCCACAGTAAGCACACAAATATTGCAGCTCTGTGTGGTGATGACTGGACTGTTTAAAGTCAAGTTTTTTAATGTAGCATTGTGGGGAGAAGTGTAGTGAACTTGTGGTCCATTATTAGTAGCCTTGGTTACTGTGGGCTTTGGGAGCTGGAAAACAGAGGTCTGGCAAAGGCTGGATGTCTTCTGCTCTGGGCTTCCCTGTATTTTTATGGAAACAAGCACTGATGTCTCAGCTGGTTGCTCTTTAAGTGCAGAAATTCATGTCTCTGAATGTCCCACAGGTTTGGACACTTGATCCAGTGGAGCTGCTGTCACCTCTACACAGGCACCTTACTGCTTCAAACAACAAATCTCAGTGTTGCTCTCCACTTCCAGGTAGTATGGTTCTGTATATTCTGCCATGGCTGAATTTGAGCAAAGAAGAAATAAAGCTAAAAGTAATTTTGGGTGGATGATTTCATGCTCTGAAGTGAGCCAGCTGTAATTTTGGTGTCTCATGTGTCCCAATGATAAACTTTGATGAGACAGAGGTGGCTGAGCTGCAGAACCCACAAGGTGCACAGCTGATCTTTGTGTGCTGCCTCAAGGATTGGCAGAGTCTGGGTGCAGTGAGAGATGAGCTGTTGCCCATTTACACCTGGGGGTGTATTTGGATCCTGTGCAATAGCTGTCCTGTGGTGACTAACTAAAAAAATGTGTGTAATTTGGGCGCTGCTTCTCATCCAGCTGCACCAGCTCCAGGAGGTCTGTGTGCCTAATGAGTTTGCTGCTAAGACAGATTGAGTGAAAATTAAAGTATTTTTTCTTCTGTGACTATATTGATGGAACTGTTTGGCACAAACTGGGTCTGAATTCCTTGCTTTGAGGTGCAGCTGTCCACCAAGCCTCTTTGACAACTTAATTTAGATATAAAAACTGGATAACCCATCTAAAGCTTGAAAAGTGGAATCTTATATATAGGCACAAGAATTCAGGTTAACCTACTTAGTTTTGAAAGCCACTGTAATTAAAAAGATTAACCTAATTTTAAATAAGGGTGTATGTTACCAACCAATGGAAAATACTGGACGCACATGAATCATAGCTTGTCATACAAAAATTGGGAGTAGTGGCACAGTCTTGTAGCAAAAGGTTGAATTAATATTAACTTGCCATAAGAAGACAGCTGAGACTTACTGGAAAACAGGCAGTTTGTTTTGGGGAGGGGAAACAAAGAGGTTTCAACCTCAGTTTAAACCTTCAGTTTTCATTCTGGGTGTTAGAAATTATTTGATTCCTTTCTTTAAGGTATTGGAGTTTCAAATGATAAAAATCTTAAAAGAAAACAAAACCAAATGCAAACCACCCAACCAAAAAAACCCCCAGACATCCTCTGAACAGCACAGCACGAGCGTGTTCCTGGAGCCTCAGGGAGGGTGTGTAGATGTGAGCCAGCAGAGCACAGCACGAGTGGTCTGTTCCTCCAGTGCTTTGTGATTGCTCTTGTTCATGGGAATTGCTGCAGCATTTACAGTCAGGTCTAACGTGATGCAAACTCCTCTGTGTGGGAGAATAAGCAAGATTAAGACAAATTCAGCTCCCTCCATGTGGTGTTTAAATGGCTCATCATGGAGTGGGTACTTGGAACAGCGTCAGTTCCCATAAACACAAACCAATGAGGCTTGAACAGTGAGCACAGAAGTGAGCTCCAAGGCCAGATTCCACCTTCCAGGCACAGCTTGAGTTCTGGACTCTGAACTGAGCTTTTGTCCATGGTGAGCCAAGAGTGATGTTTCAATAGCCACAAGGCTCCAAGGCCAGGATAAATTAAACTATCAGAACAAAAAGTGAGTATTTTATTCCCCCCCAGTAAAACAAGGCTTGTTTTTTGCCTCTGACTGAAAAAAAACTCTTTGGTCGTTGTGTGTCTTCTGTTCTAGATAAGATGCTTGAACAGCAAGAGGTAGTTTTTCCTCGCTGCCTCTCTGTTTCTGACTTTACAGTTTATCCCTTAAAGCTGCTGTTGTTCCAGATATTCTCTCCGAACAATTCAGAAACACATGCAGGGCACCAAGCTTACGTCTTGTTTTCATGCCCTGCCAGCTCTCCGAGTTGGAACAGCATGAGGCTGCTACTGTCCCATTTGTTGGATTTTGTTTGTTTTTCTTTCCTTGACTTGGTAAATTCATGGATGCTTGTGAAGAAACAAGGACACGAATGATGATGTGGAGATAAAAGCATGAGGATTTTAGTGGTGATTCTGTCCACTGTGCCGTACTGGGTGGTTCATTCCTCCTGACTTGTCTGTGTTGGTGTCTGGAGTCTTGTCTGTAAAAGGGCAGGTGTCCTGGTTGCTTGCTTTCCTAAGATATTTGCAGAGCTGCTCTCAAGTGCAAGTAATTTAAAACCAGACTTGTGGAGTTGTAGAAGCCATGGAGATAAGAGACAATTGAAAATATTTGAGAATATATGAAAAATACCAGCAAAGTAAATAGCAGTGATGCTGAGGCCTGAGAGGCAAGAATTGGAACTGGCCTTAGGGTAGGAGCAAAGAGGAGTTTAATTCTCTTCTCCATGTGAAATTCCCATGCTTCTCACTCCTTTGGGAAGATCAGCGATCAACGTCCTTCAGATCAAAAAGAAATTCTTATGGAATGCCTTATTGGAGGTTTTCCACTTGTTTTCCTTGTTTTTCCACTGTGAAAAATACAGAGTGAAAAAATCCTGCTACTGGCTGAATTTGGCATCGAGATTATTCTGTAGTTTTTAGAAAAAATAGTCTGTACTTTGTAACAGATGTTATTCTGCTATGTTAGAGAAATATTTGGAGAGGCTTAAAGCTAAATTTTTCCCTCAGTTACTGATTTTGCTGAAATGTCCTTGCTCAGTGACTCCATTTTTCTGGTTCAGAACTGAACCCCCCAGGCGACTCTTATTTCTCACCCTTTTGTCTCTGCAGACTTGGTGCTAGACCAGCTTTTGAGACATTTTTCATTCTCATTTGGTGCCTCAGCCGTGGCTCTGCTGGGCGGGCTGGGTGCACTTGCCAGGACAGCTCTCTCAGCTGGTTTTAAACCTGGGCTTTCCTAGGCCCTGCCTGGCTCCTGGCTGTGCCAGGACAGCTCTCTCAGCTGGTGGCTGTGTCCTGGGTGCTGATGCCAGCAGCTCTGGGGTGCTCAGCACTGATCTGGTGCTGCTGTCAGCACTGAGGCTGTCAGGACAGGCTCTCTGAGGTGTGCAGCTGCTCCCAGGAGTGATTGGGACTGGCTGGGAGCTCAGCAGTGGCTGCTGCAATCCTGAGTTTTCCATGGAGAAAGGGACCATGAGGCAGAGAAGCGTTGGAGGAACGGTGTCCATGCATTATAAACAGCCTGGTAATGACGAATTGCTGCTGGTAATTAATCAGGGTATAACATCTACTTTGAATGCTGGGGTTAATTGTTTGTTGTTTTTTTTTTTTCTCTAAAGCAATCTCTGTCTTATTACTGTACTGTAAGAAAGTAATTCTGATCTCAGAAGTGTTAACAGAAGTGAATAATAACTCTCCTGGAAAGAGGGACGTTACCTAAATGTAAATGGAGCCCAGTGTTGATTGCAAGGCTGAAGTCAATATTATTTTGTAGGAAAACAAGCTGGTTTGTATGTCATGCTTGCTTTCAGTTCATGCACTGACAGACTCCTATTCTGAAATCCTGATGCATTTTAATTAACTTTCTTCATCATCTTGACATAGCTATACCATAGCCTGATCCCTTTTCTTCTGGAGCCCTTGTGAAGGGAGATGGGCAAGGTATGGAAGAATTAACTTCTATTTCGGTCTTTTGAAATGGTGTTTCGCACCATATACTTTTTCTATTTAGTTATTCTGGGATGATTTAAAGATTGTCATTGTCCATTGTGTTTTGTTAAGGATATTTGAAAACTTTCCTAAGCTGGATCATGGGCTTTTAAAAGACATTCATCAGTGTATCCTCAAGAGATGCACAATTTAGGTACTTCTCATGCAGTTTTTCCTATTCCTATGACCCTAAGTAGTAAAGGGTTCCTGATCTGTTTTTTTGTTTCTCCTTAATTAGTTGTGTCTTTTAGTCCTCCTACTTTGGAAGGTTTAAAATTGGCTGTGAGAGCTTGTATAATGTCAGGCAAAGTACACAGAGTAATGAGTGACTTTATGTATAAATAGGGAGTTGCAAGAAGAATGCTTGAAACGCTGTATTCCAAACTCACTTGCTGTAAATGCTTCCACAGGATATAGTATTAATATATTTTGGTGCTGCTGAAACTGTAATATCATCATGCATTACAGCAATATCTGTGACATAAGTGACAGCTTTCATCACTTATAAAACTACACTCCAGTACATGCAGGAATCTCGCCTTTAGACTCCAACTGCAGTGATTGCATCTGGCAGTTGCATATGGTGAAACTTAGCTACTGCCCTTTTAATTAAATTATTGTGGGAGCTTGCTACTGGGAGCTTCATGATCAACTGAATTTCACTGGGAAATAACAGAAATGGGACTTACTGTAAGTAAGGAAATTTGTGGTATGTGCAAGGCAGGCAAGAAGTTGTTCTTGTGTCTAAAATAACTGATTGCAGTGTTCTATCTCTGCTGCTTCTGATGGAAAGAGACTATTACAGAATTACATCTCACCCTTCCTTTTCCAGATAGCCCTAAGGAAATCTGAGGGAGGAAAAGGAATGCTGCTGTCTCATTTGGGGTATCTTCCCTAGATGGTCGCACCCTGAGTGGAGCACTGCATTAGCCTTTTCACTGAAAAGTCATTGCAGAGGTAGAATGTGTCAGAATTGGTTTTTGAGAGCCTCTGAGACCCAACTCCTCTCCTGTGTCTGGGCATTGTCCCTCCTTCCACAGCAGTCAGGGCAACATCTTCACCAGCAGACCAATGCCCATGGGAGAGACTCGTTCAGAGAGCTGTGCAGGGCTGGCAGCCTCACTGGGACAGGAATGGATGGTAAAAACCACCAAAACCAAACAGTCTGTGCCTAAGATGTTTCTGTGGAACTTGCCAGGTAGAGCCCCCCATTTTAGTCTGCCTGTCTACACAGCAGATCCTGTGTAGTATTTCAGTCCCAAGCCTTGAAACTCCCCAGGCAGACTGTGTTGACTTCCTCAGATGAGCCACAGGCACACCCCCAAGTTCTGAACCTTTCAGAATCCCCAAGTTCCATAATGCTTCAAATTTTCTCCTTCACAGAGCTTGTGGGTTTTGTGTTTTCTTATTTATAGCTCTTACTTTGTGGGGCACACTGGAGCTGTCAAAAATAAGGCACTCTGCCAAAGTATTTCTAAAAATTTGTTTCTCCTAGACAGAAGAAACAAACAGAGAAATTGCATCTGACTCTTCCCAACTGCAGGCCTTACAGCAGTAGATTTGGAAACAAGACCACCTTTTTTAATTGTCTAGACATGTATTTAGATGTTCGCTTTAGGCTATTCAAATTTAAGTATTTTGGACATGGCTTCTCAGCATCTCTTTTTATTTTTTAATTGGAGCTGAGGGAATACGCTTGAGGAAGCGCAATTAAGACAACTTTGGGTTGCATAATTGCCTCAGCAGGTTAGTGACTCAGTGCCAAGCTCCATGAAAGTTTAAAAACATTTGGGATTCAATGGAAAAAAATGTCAATATGAAAATTTTCAGTGTACCATTTGCCTTTCAGGTTTTCTCAATGCTCTTGGTGCCATGGGGTCATTTAAAAAAAACAGAAATGAAGAATCCTGAAGGGCATGACTTGGCTGTGTGTCGGAGAGCAGGGTTTTAGTGGGGTCCAGACACTTCCTGTGGAATGGGTCTTCCTTGTGTTAGTCACTCTATACTGGAGGCTTAAATTCCCCACTATTTCTTATATCACCATTGTGCTGCTCTCTAATGAAATTAACCTCAAGGATTCCTGCTTCAGAATGCAATGGCACCATAATTGACAGATGGTGATAAAATCTCTTAACTTATTAATAAGTGTTTGTGCAGATTGAGATATAGATGTCATTGCACTGAGCCAAACTGATTCCAACAAGTTCAGTGGTTCCACATGTGTCTGTAGAGTCTCTGCTTGACAAGGTCAGCTGCTCACACAGGCTAAGGGTAAACATTTTTTAGGGATAAACATTTTTTTGCAGCGCTGAAAATGTTACGTACATGCCCTAACATGAAGGAGCTGCCTTGCTGGCTAAATGGAGCACATGTCATAGTGCAGTCACACAGGGATGTGCCTGCCTGCTGCCCAAGGGATGTAGAGTTTCCCAGGGCTGTCACCACTGCCAGGGACTGTACTACAAATGCCCAAAGTACTTTGGAGATCCTTTCATATGCTGCTTGCACTGTCCTCGATAGCTGTAGCTTAAAACATTTAATGGACATTTAGTTCTTTTCCCATTTCCTTGGCTGTATTCTGGTGGTTCTAAGCAATAACACCTGAACTGTGTATCAGTTCTGAGAGGATTGGTGTTTGATTTGGCTGCTCTCACCTCCAGCCAGGCTCTGTGTGGCGGCCCCAGGTGTGAGCACTGCTGGCTCTGGGTTCCCCAGCAGGATGTTTGATGCACTGCTATCCCCTACATACCTGCCTGTTTTCCTGGCTGTGGAAAAGAAATTGTTTCTCAGGTGGAGCCAGCTCAGGTTTGAGCTTTATTTCTCAGCCCCTGTGCTGGACAGAAAGAGGGGCTGAGTGCTGGGGAGGAAAAGGGGATGAACACAGTGAGCAGATGATGGGAGGAAGTGTCACGTTACTTCTGTGGGGTTTTCCTGTGGTAAAACCACCACATTCTGGAGGTGAGAATGCTTTTGCTCCAGTAGTGCTGGCTGGAGGTGCAATTTTGGTCCAGTCTTCAAATAAAAATCTGACAGGTTGTGTTGCTGGACAAAGCAGAAGGAACTGAAAAGGCTGTTCTTGTGTTGTTCGGCAGTGGACTGGGTGGTTTTGTAAAAAGCTTGAGGTTTGTGGTAGCAGCCACGTTCCCCTGTTGTTGTAGGGCCTGAGGCAAGCCTGAACTAGCTGGGAGCAAATCGTGGACATCACTGGGAGCCTCCTCTGCACATCCTTCAGGGTAGCCATGACAACCATTCCTGGTCTGGGGAACAGCTGAGGAGCTCACTGACTGCTCCTGCATCCCCTGTGCTCAGCTGGGGCTCAGGGGGCTCTTTGTGCAGGGGAACTTGGGTTCATTGTCTAAGCTGTGCCCATTTTCTAAACTGTTGTTATTATTTAGGTGGTGCCTCTCTCTGATACTTATTGGTAGATGTGATTGCCAGCAAGAATTCCGAGTCAAGGTACCTGCAGTGTATTTACCAGCTGGCAAAGCAGCAGTGCCTGAATTTCACCAAACTTACATCTTTCCATGATTCACCTGCCACAGGCATGATGCTGTTCTGCTTGGCTGTGGGGGGAAGGAGAATCCCCCAGTTCCTACCTGGATCCACATAGGGCTTTTCCTCTGACCCAGCAGGTCTTGTTCCCTGAGCAAATCCGTCTGTTGCTTTATCAAATCGTTCTGCCAGACTTCTGTCTGCTCCTGCAGCTGCTCCTTACAGGAGACAATGTAATCAGAGCTGTAACCACACTTGTTTTCCTCCCAGGGTTTTTTTTTAACACACTGATCAGGAATCAGCAGTTTTTCTCATTTGTACTTCCCACACCTTTGGTGTTTAGCTTGCAGGTAGCCAAGAGTAATCTTGAAGGCAACTAATCTTAGTTTAGTCTCTGTGTGCTGAGGAACCAAGGCAATGTATCACAGCTTTATTTTGTAGGTTTTTAAAGCCATAAATTAGTTTCTTTATAAAACCCTCTGTAAAGGTGTAAAAGAAAAGGAAATTATAACCCATTTTTTCAACCTGTCTGACAAGTACAAGGTACTAGCATTCAACCCTTAATTGAATTTTTGGCACCTTCCTACGCCAAGTCCAGGTCTTGCTGTTTCAAAATTCGTGGTACCTCGTGTCTGTGAACTTAGTTGGAGCTTGTTGATAGGATATCTCAAAATATCTCAGCTTACAGAGAGCTCCTGCCCCTTCTGCATTTTACTGGAACCGAATAGTTCAGAGTTTGTGGGTGTGAGGGGGCGAATTTCTTCTGCTTCCTCTTAGTCATCCCAGCCTTATGCTGGGGAAAGGCAAGAGCTGGATAAGCAGTCCTGTATTTATCAGATGAATGTTTTTCTTCAGACACCACAATAATGGGTGTCCCTGGTGCCCATGCACAGGAGAACACCTGGGCTGGCCCCAGGGCAGGTGAGCAGCAACACTGAGCTGGTTGTGGCCACTTGGGCTGAATTTTGGGACTTTCCATTCTGAAATGCTGAATAAAAAAGTTCCCTGGATATTGAACCAGGTTTGATCTCAATGCCAGTACCTACTGAAGGATGGATATCTGGAATCTTCTTGGTTTTAGTGTTCCATCGCTCCTTTTTTCCCCTGAGAATAGTTGCAAGCCAGAACAAAACTGATACACTGACAAACCTCTGTAGCAAGTGAGGAGTTGTGATGCACAACTGTTCTTCAAGGAGGGGCTGTGGCAAGGAGAGTTTATTTGCACTCATTCCTTGATTGCCTGATAAGAGAGAGGTGTTCATGCACCAATTGATGAAATTAAACAAAACTCAGAATCTGTCTGACACACCCTCAAAGGAGAAATTCATACCTTGGGCCTTAATTACTGTATGGCTGAGGAGTGAAAGCATTTTTAACAGCTTTTTTATGCTTAGAGTTACCCAATGAAAGCAAAATGTACACTGTAACATTTGAAATTGATGATTGTTGATTTCTAAACATTGTTCAGTGGGGACATTGACTCCTTTCCCACTGCTGCAGGATGATTTAACCAGATTGCATTGATGCAAATCAGCAATGACAGACTGTACTGGGGATGTCTGAGGAAGACAGAAAAGACTGAGTAAAATTTTGATGATACTCCCAGGGACTGTTTAAGTTCCTGGATGTGCATTACATAATGTTCAGCTTCATTTCCTTCACTTGAAGTGTGTTTGTGAGTAGGGTGCAGGCAATTTAAAGATGCTCTCAGTGCTGCTGCTGCAGTGACAATCCAGGGTGCCCTGGGCTCTGGCTGGGGAGAGATGCTGAGAGGATGCTGCACCAGAATCAGTCTCGGCTCTTGGTCGGATCCAGCCCTCCTGCCTGAGGAAACACAAACACCAAAGTAATCCAGCCTGAAGGGGAGGCAGGATCAGAGGAGCAGGAGCTGCTCTGGCTGGAATGATAATTAAGAGCTGGATTCCCAGTTGTCAGCAGAGCAGTGTGTGCATGAGCCAGAAGTGTGAGAGGAATTGAACTGAGGAATTTACCACAGACGTTTGCCATTAGATGGATGAGATGAGACCGTTTTCACACCGGTTGGCAAGGATTGATCAGATGTCTGTGGTGTTTTACAGCCTCCTCCCCACTGACCAGCACCCACAGATCTTTAGTTTGCCTTAAAGCATCTTCCCTTGCATTGGACTCATTCACTTGGTTTTATATTTTCACTTTAGAGAACATTGCCAGCAAACGAGCTGATAAATTCCCTGCCTGTATCCATGTGTTCATTCCTGCCTCCCTGTCTTCCTTTCCCCTTGGTGTCTGTATGGGGAACTTCACTCTGAACTTCATTAGAAAACCTCTCTAGACTAAAATGATGTGGAAGGGCAGGGGAGGAAATCTAAATTGTTTGGTTTTAATTCATTCCTACTGGGAACTTCTGTTCTGCACAGTTCAGCCTCTTGTGTTGCCATCGGTGGGATTTGGCTTGTAGTTAAAAACATAATTTTGGTACTTTGTCTTTTTAAGAGCATTTCAGTATAAATTCTATTTTTCTCCATCAGTGTACTTAATCTATTCTCTGTCCAGCTAAATAATGAAAAGTAATACAGCTTAATTATTTCACATGAGGAGCTTTTGGTGAGTGGTCACATAGAAATATGATTTTGATTTGTGTATAATGTTGGGGTTCCAACATTGTCTAATAACAAATATTTTATTAGCTTTCAGACAGTCTGACCTGCATGTTAAACACTTAATTAAGATGTATAAATTTCTCCCCTCCTTCCCCTATGCAATTATTTAAGCCTGTCTGGCAGTAGTACATAGGACAGAGATCAGAGATGGAGTGCTGAACAGCTGCCTCTGCCACTGCAAGGCTGGGGGACTTCCCTTTTTGAAAATTGCAGATTATTTCTCATCTGTTTTAACCACATCAGGTCTCCAAGTGAGCTTAAGCCCTTCTTGATCCAGGAGTGGAAAGCTTTAGCTCTCTGTATAATTGCATCCATACTGAGCTGCACCACTTGTTTGTATAGATTAGGGTGGGAGAGCTCCCAAATTTGGGCTTATCCTCAACAAAAGAAAGATGAGCTCCTGCTTATCTGTTTCCTGAGTACCTTTTTTGGTGCCACTATAGACCTGTGTGATGGAGGTTTGTTAAGCTTTTCTTGCCTAGTGCAGCTTTTAGGATAAGAGAATAATACCTGGGCTCATTCTATCACGGTGCTGTGCTGGCTGAAGTCTTATGTAACACTGGCAGAGGCATGCTCCAGGGCTTTTAAATAAAGAAATCTACAATGCCCATGATCACAGAGAAATCCAGCTATTTTCTATAACAGAAACATTAATATCCTTAAGTCAATAATTTATAAATGGGCAGGTTAAAAAAATGAACTGCTATTAAGCAGTTGTTGGGGAAGTTTGTGGTGTGTTGATAAAGTTTAGGGTTATAAATAGTGTCTCAGTGTTTCTGAGATAAATAGTGATGGTCAAACTGGTGTTTTGCACTGGGCAGCAGTGAGGTGCTGGGTAGTTCTGTCAGAGCACTGGAACATGCAGACAGAAGGATTAAAGCTGGTGCTTTAGGCTTTTTATGACTTATCTGTGCTGTTCCTAAATGGAATAAGAGCCTTCAGTGGACATTTTTGCTATCTTACTAAGAATCAGAAGAAGATTGATCAAGTAATCCACAGAAGTGTTGCCACCATAGATAATTTATTGGAAATGTAGAAAGGGGAATATTTCTTACATATGTGGAAAGAACAGAGGAAAAGAGATGAGGGGCAGGGGAGCGGCCAGGCTCTCCTTTTCCCCTGAACCATGTGGGATTGCTGCACTGGTTCATCTCTTCGATTTTCCCAGTTCAGGACTGAACAAAAGGCTGATGGAGGCTGGGGGACAGGAGGAATCTTAACTAGTGCTGGCACCAGTGGCTGCCAAGGCACGTGTGTGTACCCTGTTGTTCTTTGTATTTCCTCAGCTATAAAATGCGAGTAATAACACTTAAATTATGGATCATTCAGTGCTGTGTGAGTGAATTAGATAATGCTACATAGGCCTTTGAAGATGAAATGCAGAATATAAATGTTGTATAAAGCTTGCTTTGTGTCATGTCTATAAAACCCCTGGTAATGCAGCCCCAGGATGGCTGGGAAGCATAAGGAGAGGCACTTGGGCTGGCTGCATGCAAATCCATTCGGCCGAGCAGCAGCATTCACACAAATCTGTGCAGTGCTGATGAGCCCTGCAGCCTGGCACAACAACTTGTAAACACTTGTGGATAAAGCTCTGAGCTTTGTCCTGTCCAACCCCCTGCTTCAGCAGGATTTGCTCTGTTGTGTCTTGGAGACAGAGTGGCAGAGGGAAGGAATTGAAACGGGAGCTCTGGTGGTTGCTGTTTCTCACCCAAGACTTGCAGCAGTAGTGGGTTGCATGCCAAGGTAGCACGGAGTTTAAAGGAAAATAAAAATGGAAGGATGAAGTTACACATTCCCTGCTCCAGGAGCTGGAATTCTACTATCAGTAGTTGTGTGATGAGCTAAACTGGGGTAGAGTGAGAACTGTTGCTTATCCCAGAGCATTTCAGCAAAGCTGGGAGGATGGATTAGTCAGAAGCATCAGTGCTAACCCTTTTTTAAATTTAGTTTCCATCCTTGTTCCCACTGTTGGATCTTTCTCACTGTGCAGTACCTTTGTCCTCTGAGGCTCTCTGAGTGAGGGTTGACTCCCAGCTAGCAGAGCTACCCAGCTTCTCACTGGTATTTACTAACAAAAAGAGGTTTATTTGGTAACTAAGGCATGATTGATATTTTTTCTTTTTCTTTCAAAGAATTTTTGGCTGCTTGCCATGTGTTTTGCAACTGAGCAATATCACGGAGCAGTAACTTTGTCAGGGGTGTCAGCCAGCTCTCTGGCAGTGTCTGAAACAGTTTTACTTGTTGGGGGCTTAGAGTGACTTAGATAAATAAGTTGCATCTTACTAGAAGGTCAAATGGAAGAAATAGCAGATTTCTGGGTCTTCCTGGTGGAGAGGTGCAGAAACACAAACCAGTTCCAGGTCAACATTGCTGAACAGCCATAATTCCAAAGGGAAGTAGGGAAGGAGTTGCTAGGAGTTGTCTTTGGGGTCTTTTTCTGTAGAAGTCTGTGGCTGGAAGATTTCACAAACATACAGGAGTTCTTTTTGTGTGTGAAAATACATCATTACTTCTGTTGTAACGGTGTCTCCTCCAAATAACTGCATTGTGCATTGAGCTCTAGGGATTGTCTTCCCCCACAGATTGAAGATTAAAATGTTGACTATTGTTCTTCCTTTCAAGTTGAATTTTATATTATTCAAGCAATCTTATTTTGTCTCAAATTCATCTTGCAGGCCTTAAAATCTCAAGACATGTATTTCCTTGGACTGCTGTCTTTGCTCGCTTTGCAAAGCGAAGCCTTCAAGACCAATTTTCCTGATGAAACCATTTCTGAGCTCTCTGTGAACATTTACAACCAGCTGCGAGCCACGAGGGAGGATGAGAACATCCTGTTCTCCCCTCTGAGCATTGCCATAGCCATGGGAATGGTGGAGCTGGGAGCCCATGGAACCACCTTGAAGGAAATCCGACATTCCTTGGGGTTTGACAGCTTGAAAAACGGTGAGGCCTTTCCATCAAGTCTTACTTTTTGTGTTAGAGAAACAGGAGCAAGGGTGGGAGTGGCTGCTCGTGTCCATGGGTTATTAATCACTGGATTTCTCGGTGTCCTTGATGGCCTGGGCAGGCTCAAACATGTGGGTTCTGCATGAGCTGAGAGACACTGACCTAAAACCCTGTCTGGGGTACCTGAATCTTTAACAGTTGTAGCTCATGCTGCTCATCTTGGTTTCTGCTGCAAAATAAACTTGCCTTGGCCTCTAGAAAGAGAGGATTTTTTAGGAGCATTGTTTTTAGGGATTATAATGAAAGCTGGTAAGGAAAGAAGTAGTTTCAGCAAAATTGGTTCTACTGACATCCAAGTAAGAGGTTTGAAACCTGAATGAAGTTTCTTATGCAGTGTTCTAGATTTGGAGTCCTCAATGAAAGGATCTTGGGGAGGAATTTCAGACATCAAACTGTGTTTGTCAGAACCACTGCAGAGCTGATGCCTCTCTGTGGAGGCTGCAGCACCAACTGAATTCTACATTGTGTCTTTAAAACAATAATTAATTATCCCTTAGCTGTAATGGAGGGAGTTGTGCAGTTGATTTTCTCTGGGCTGTTCACTATTCTGGGATATGAGTAAAATTGTTCCCATGAGTCCTGCTTGGAATATATCAATGGAATCAGTTTTTAAGGTTTATTTTGTTGGGTTTTAAATTAAAAATTTCACCTTCAGGCATATGATGCAGCAGTACAAGCTTCCTGTTTTAAATCAGACTGTTTTAGTCCTATCCAGGATTCCTCATTACCTGCCAAGGGTTCTGTACTGCCCCACTAAAGATCCTGAGAAATTCTAGACCTGCTTTTGGCATAGAAAAGACTATGGGAGGTCCTTTGTTTCGAGATTTGAAGTTAATTTTTCCTTAAACAACTGCCATTTTGGATGGAACAGAAGTTTTGTTATGAATTTTTGGTGGTGAGACTTAGAAATGGAACCTGTAAGAAGAACTTTCTAAATTTCTCTTTTGGTGTAGAAAGGATTTCCACTGATAGCTTTGCCACTGGTGGGACTCAAATGTCTCATTAATTAGAATAATTTTAGCTAGTAGAAAATACAGGCTCTGAGTAATATGATCTCAGAGATTATTCCTTCAGATCTGAAGGTGTGTGTAGGTTTAGAAACAAGTTTGTTTAAAAAAGATGTCTTTCCTTTGCATAAAACATTTTCGTGAATATTCAGCAGAAAAATCATGGAATAATTTTCCTTTCTGAGCCACTGAAGCTGTTTTTTCCCTTCCCCAGGTGAAGAGTTTGCCTTCCTGAAGGACCTTTCTGACATGGCAACCGCTGAAGAAAGTCACTACGTGCTGGACATCGCCAACTCCCTCTACGTGCAGAACGGGTTTCATGTCAGCGACAAATTCCTGCAGCTGGTGAAAAAATACTTTAAGGCTGATGTAGAGAATGTAGATTTCAGCCAAAGTGCAGCTGTTGCTACTCAGATCAATAAATGGGTGGAGAATCACACAAATAGTAAGTCCATGTGATCCTTTTGTAGACTTCCTGCAGGAAGTGTTTCTGATCCCAAACTTGTGCAGTGATGTTGGGTTGGTGCTTTGGCTTTTATCTGTTCTGAGACTGAAGTTTCTCCTCCCAGGAAAAGAATTCTAGTATTTCTATTTTTCTCCTGTGTAGGAATGATCTGTCACATTAGTCATTGTTGATCATGTGGCATCTATTTGAATATTTGTTCTCTGTTCTTACCATCTGTAACATTTATTGAATGAGACTGTTTTAATGGTAGGCATTTTGATAGTATTTTAAATGTTAAAAAACATGAGAAGAATTATTGCTAATGGCAGAAAAGTTGTCTGCAGAGGGGTTATTGGCTCATGCTTTGGATGTGTGGAGTATCATTCCTCCTCTGAGGAGCTCATACTCACAAGGTACTGAGAAATAGAATAGTAGGGAATAAAAAGATAATTTTGAACCACAAAATCAGAGTGTGTAATGTAATATTTTTCAGTGTGAGGAAACGAGATAGCATGTTGAGAGGGTAGTTGGTTTTAGGAACGCTATCAACAGTTTCACAACACAAATTTGCAGCAGGGGAGTTAAGCACAAAATTACTGTTGTAAATATGCACATTGAGAGCTGTGTGGTGCTGGCTTGGCTTGGCAGCTCCCAGAGAGGTGGCATTTCCTGGATCCATGCTGAGTCCCAATAGCTGAGAGTCTCCTGGTGTAGGGATCAAAGCATGTTCTCATTCTGGTTCATCTGGCCCACTCTGAAGCTTGATATTTTAACAGTAATTCATGGAGGTCTGGCTCTGACACAGTTGTACCATTGGGAATCTGAAGGGATTGGAGTCACCTGGAAGGAATTAACACATCCTCTTGTAGTCTGAGCACTTAAGAATCCATAATGCTTTATGGAAAAGCACAGCTCCAAAGTGGAAAAGCACCTCCTGCAATGCTTTTATTCCATTTTGAAAATGGTCTAGTTTTTTTTTCAAGGGAACACAGCAGCCATTCTGTTCCTAACAAACTGCCCTTTCTCTCAGGCTGCAGAAATAGCTGTGTGTAAGTGATGCAGCAGATTGCAGAGTGTTTCCATGGATTTGGTGTCTGTCTGAGGGAAAAGGAAAAGCAGGGCCCACCAGGGCAGCTGGGGGGCTCTTGGTGTCAGGCTGGGATGGTTCCAGTCCCTCAGCTGGTCCCTGCCCACTCCTTGTCTCTGATTTCCCCCTTAGGAAAGGGGCACAGCACAGGCAGGTTTTCCAGTTCCAGCACGTTCATCATGATGGGAGGCTCGGAGCAGAAAACAGAACCATCAAAGGTTTCTCTGGGCAGGAAAAGTCTTAACATTTCATTGATGTATTAACAAGATGTGGCTGAAAAAACACAAAGAAATATGAGTACCAGCTAGAGATCTAGAAATGTTTTCCTTCTTGGTTTCCCTTTTGTTTTTTTTCCAACTCCAAGTGAGTAGTGGTCACACCTCCCTCCTTAGAACATTCGAGATAAAATGAAGTACAAACAGCAACCCGGAAGAAATCCAGCCCTGTGATACACAAATTTCACACCAGTTAGTCAGGATCATATGCTCCAGAAAGCAGAATTAATTTGTTTTTTAAACCATGGATTAAGGAGTAATAATCAGACCGAGGAATGTGTTTATTTTAACACTTTGCATTGCAATGTCAGCTAAAAATAGAAGTGAGCAAGAAAGCAATCTGAAGGAGGCTGTAATTCCAGAAGAACAGTGACAGATCTGGTCAGTGCTCCCAGTTTACCAAGCTGGGAATGATTTTGGTGAAATGCAAGGCGTTTGAGATGAGCTACAGCAGGTACCAGACTGCATTCTGATGTAAATGACTTATTCAGGAGTAGGAGCAAAGCAGCTGCCATGCTCAGCTGCTGAACCTCCCATGAATAGAGCAGATGCTAGATGGTTTTCCTCTTTTGCTTTTCAAGAGCTAATGTCACTGGAACAAATGCTGGGAATTTATGTGGATTTTTGATGCTCAGTCCTGGCTTTGAATTCAGCAGAAGATCACTGCAGCTCCTTCAGAACTGGCCCAGGTGAAGCTGCAGTGGGTGCACTTAAATCCCTTTAAATCAAGCACTCATTTAAGTGCTTCTTTGGATTGGAGCCAAAGTTTGTACAAGTTCTGACCTTAAGATGGAAGTGCTGAACTGTTTCATAGCAGCAGGGCAAACATTCCAAATGTGACTCTTTTTCCATGTGACTTCCTTGTAGGGTATATTTAGTAGTGATCAAGAAACAGTTGCCTAACACGTACTTGATGGAAGGCTTTGCACACCTACACTGTGATTTAGGTTTACAAAACACTGGCACTTTAATTGGAGATTTAATGAAACATCTGAATTGGAAATTACATGTTAACACTGCTTTTTATTTTCCTGCATTTTTCAAGCTGCCTTAAGTTTGGATTTAATGCTCACTTTGACATGCAGACTGACAGCTGGGTTTCTTTTTAGGTATGATCAAAGATTTTGTGTCTTCAAGAGACTTTGGTGCTCTAACTCATTTGGCTCTCATCAATGCAATCTACTTTAAAGGCAACTGGAAGTCACAGTTCAGGCCTGAAAATACCAGAACTTTTTCTTTCACTAAAGATGATGAAAGTGAAGTGCAAATTCCAATGATGTACCAACAGGGAGAGTTCTACTATGGTGAGTTAGACCTTTAGCAATTTGGAGCCACTAAATCTTCACTTAATGGGTTTGTTGCAGTAATATCCATTTGTATTGTTGCCTCTTCTTCCACCTAGAATTTTTAATGTGCTGCTTGCCCAAAGAAGGGACTCAGAGTTGGGTTTTATTTTCCCTAATGTGTGTATTATAACTGGTAGCAACATTTATAATGACTTGCTTGGTGCCACAGGATGGATTTCAGAATGTTTATCCATTGGATTTAAGCTCTTCGCAATTCTTGAGCTTATCACAAAAATATTTTTCTTGTGCTCTGCTAAACATTCAAATGAATAATGTTTGCTCATTACTGTTGGACCAGTAAAATAGAGGTTCTTTGAACAGCAAAACTAATGATCATTTTTAGTTGGAGCTTGAACTCCAAGTGGGTTTTAAAATGTTTGGCACTGGCAACGTTTTGCTCAATCCCATCACTGAAAAATCCTCTCTCCTGAATAAAAAACTCTGCCCATTTTCCCTGAAAGTCTCAGCAGCCTTAAATTTTAGTCTTTTCTCTGCCTAACCACTGAAAGTTATGTCCCAGAACTGTGATTATCTACAAACTGTGTGATAGCTTGAGCTTGTATTCTTTAAGAAATCAAATGTGAGCCTCAAATTCTGTGATGAAGAAACCAATATAAATTTTATACAGAATAAAGAGGGTCATTTCTAGTTCCAGTATCTAGTAAATACTACCTAGGATTAGGCCTATTTAAACTAATAGGCCTAATAGAAGAAAAATGTTCTGACAGGGTTTTTGTTTTCTCCTCTAGGAGAGTTCAGTGATGGCTCCAATGAAGCAGGAGGGATCTACCAGGTCCTGGAAATACCCTATGAGGGGGATGAGATCAGCATGATGATTGTCCTTTCCAGGCAGGAGGTTCCCCTGGCCACACTGGAACCTCTGGTCAAGGCCTCCTTGATTAATGAATGGGCTAATTCTGTGAAGAAGCAAAAAGTGGAAGTGTATTTGCCAAGGTGAGAGCGTGCTCCTGTGTCACTGGAAGGGGGAATTGCATCCAAATTGCTGGAGGAGCAGAGTAGGGAAAACTTGAACTGATCTTGCTCAAGCCTGGAGTGATGCAGCACCTGTGGGAGGGTGGCTTTGACAGCAAGGCCTGGGGAGTGCAGTGCAGAGTGCTGTTTATTTCAGCAGCACACCTGCACTGCATCTGCACCCCTGTCAGAGGAGAGCTCTCCAGAAAGGAAAGTTCCCTCATCAGAGGTACATCCACTCAGAATGATGCACAGAGTAGTGCAGAACTCATTATGGATAAGTTCCATTTAGATAGGAGCCACAGAAATATTGGAAGTCTGAACTACCAAATGTTTCATTTAGGTGCTAATTAGGTTTCTATGTGCTGCTATTTTCAGAAGTTCTAGTGGTGTGTGTCTGTGCAGATACAAATGGATGAGTGTTGAGGGGTAATTCCAGTCAATTTTGGGTTTGTTTTTTTTCCCAGCTGTAAGAAGTGCTGCTTTTTCTCCTCAGTGCAGCAAAGAATAACAAGACATCAGTACCAGAAGGGCTGGAATTTCTGTCAGTCCATTTGCAGACAGAGGCTGTGTGCTCAGTGCAGATTTGCCCACATGCACCATTAGGATCTTTCCTGGAATCCTGCTTCATCCACCTTCAGATATTTCCTCATGCCTGTGCTCTGCCTGCCTTGGTAGCAGAGTTGTTTACTACTCAGTGTCACTAATAATGTACAGCTGGATCACATTGTCCTTCAAGTGATTCATGATGATTTCATGGAAGTGTTTATGTAACAATGGAGCCCATCTCTGAAAGGAATCACATCATTTTTGTGGCACCGTGCACTGAGTACGTGGCTGCAGAAAAAATAAACCCAAGTGAATCCTTTAATCATTAAAAAAGTTCTTTGATTTCAGGTGACTTGGAGATGTGAGCTTGTTCCATTTCACAGGTTCAGACTCCCTGCAGTCCATCCTTTCCCAGGCAGGGACCCCTGGCCAGGAGCTGAGCACAATAAACGAGGCCAGCCAGGATGAATTAGGTTCAGTTGGACTGGTGCTGTCAGCGTGCCCTCATCCCAAACTCAGATGGAATCCACTTCTCTGTAGAGCTTAAAGACAGAGAGTTGAGGGTCCAGCAGCATTTTGGGGCTGTTTTTCACTCCCCATAGTAAGTTTCTCTCTTATTTTAAACCCCAGTTCTTTTGGAGAAGCAGGGAGAGCAGCAAAGAGCTGCATTGCAGGTTTTACACAGACTGAACCCACTGGACTCTGTTCCTGGGATTTGTTTCTTGTTTTTCTCTTGGAGCTTCAGGTCCCAGAGGCCTCTGGATGTCCACTAAAACATGTGAGAGGGGAGTTTTCTCTTAGGCTGCTTTTCCTGCAGGCTTGGGCAAACCCAGATATTTATGAAAAATCTGAGGATTCTTCCATCCTTCAGCTTTTCTTTTATACCTGGCACAGCAGCCTGTGCACCAAATGCTGAAGTTGGGCACCTTCTCTCCAAGAATTTCTGGAGTGGGAGAGCCACAGCAGATCATGGAGATCCTCCACTGGTTATGGAGAGAATCTCTAAAAATGAGGCTCTTCAGTATCTAAACACAGGAATGGCATTGAAAACATATTAATTATGTTTATGACTTGGATTTAGTTTTTATTGGTGATTTGGGGTTCTGTTAGCAGAGACTCCAGGGTTCTCTGGAGCCAGATTCTCAGATGGGAATTTGAAGCCTGAGGTTTGTGTGATTATAAAATGTCCTTATTTATTCTGCCCTCAGGCTGCTTGGTTCTTATCCAAGAACCTGAAAGAATGGGATAAACACCTGCAAATTCAGGCTATACAGAGGCAAACCAGGTAGAAACACATGCTAATCACCTTCAGTGTTTTCAGATTACAAAAGAACTATCCTGAGCTTGGAATTCTGTGTAGGAATTCCACAGACTCCTTACAAAAAAATCCAGATATTAATTGCTCCCAAGGTGTTGGATTCCCTTTAGGGATTCAGAGGTGATCTACAGGATTTTGTCAATGCTCTAAATAAACACTTCATAAATATTTGATGCTGTGACTCAGAAAGGCATGTTATGAAATGTGGCCTCCAGGCTCTGTCCACTGAGAAATTGAAAGCAGCAGTGGAATAAAATTAAATTTTTATATCTTGAGAGATGCTATCCAATTATAAAGTGAACATTTTTTAAACTTATACATTTGTAATGGGACTGAATGACTTGCCAAAGCAGAGTTAATCACAACTTTGCAATTTCTGTCTGCATTATCTGTGTGCAAATGAAATTGTGTATTATTCCTCTTAATGGCAAAGGAGAGATTTGTACAGAATTGTTAAATTATACTTCCTCATTTTCATTTCCAAGTCATTGTTTCCAGTTTAACCCAGACTAAAATGATCAACATTTTAATCCACTTTTTGCATAGGAGTGAAACAGACCATGAATCTAATTTACAAAGCTGTCTCTCCAACATAAATTACTTGAAGAGTATGGGAGGAGCTGATACCTACTAGTGGTGCTACAGTTTGCAGATCTCCTCTTAAGGATTGTTCCAGTGTGCCCAAATTTCTGAAACAACCTTCTTGCTTTTTTGTGCATTTAAAATAGCTTTAAAAACTTCAGATGGTGCCAAAATGATGAGTGGTGTTAGCTGAAGGTTGTTTTCTTTAAAAGAAAGAAACAGCAAGTACTAAAAACACCCCACAATGAAAATCCAAACCAAAATGAAAGAAAAAATCCTTGAGCTTTCTGGTTTTACTTTTTAACCTGCTGTCTCAAGTCTCCTTTTGATGAGGAATGGGCCAGTGCTGATGGTCCTTGAGATCCAAGCACAGAAGAGGCACAAAACTCCTTCTGGAATACATTCCCACCCAGGTCCTGCAGATTTAGCCCTGGAAGGAAGGATTTTGCCAGAGAAAGCCCCACATCCTGCCTTGCTTCCCCTGCCCAGAGCAGCTGAATGGTTGTTTTTTTTGCCTGGTTTTGCTGTTAGTGGGGTTTTTTCTGCTCTCTTTGCTTGTTTGTTTTCAGAGTATGAAATCCTGGAGGCTGCTTCTAGCACCTGGGGACAACCTGGCTGAAATTCCAGCCGGGATGCTGGAACTGATAGCAGCTGACAGCTTGGCACTGCAGCCTGGGTGCAAACAGTGCCTCAGTCCCCAGGGCCTGTTCTCCTAGCAGGAATACTGATGTCAGGCACTGCAGCCATTCCTCTGTTTGCCTGTCCTTCAGCAGGATTTCACCCATCAGAACCAATCTAAAAACCTGGGGTTTTCTTGCTTTGGCTCACTCAGAACCCTTTGGAATTTTGAAATGATGGTGTTTGGGGTGAATCACTCCAGGCTGCAGTTCCCCTCTCCTGGATCAACAGACTCTGTACCCTCATCCTCCTTGGCTGTGGATCCTGAGCATCTAAAAATCACAGAAAATGCAGTGTTTTAAGGGTTGCATGACACCATAGAAGATGAAGACATCTTTTTTTCTTTCTTAAAAGCGCTAAAGTAGAAGATGGCCTGATGTGGAGTGTTAATGCATAACTACAGAATGTCAGTGACATAAATGCATCATTTTATTCTAATGCTTGTGCAAGTTTTAAATTTCATTACAATGGCCTGATTCTCTGCTAAAATCTCCAGAGAATTGCTGGTTTCTCCACCTAATCTTCTCTTCAGTGTCTGTTTCTCAGACTTCCCTTTGTGGTTTTTAAAGCTCTCAGTTGCTACTATTCCGTGATTTTTGATACTGAAGTATTTAAATCAGATTTTCAGAGTATTTTTAGCATCAGGAGTTCCTAAGAGATTGTGGGGGAAATCAAAAATTACCATCTGGTTCGTTATGTGCAACAAACAGTGCAAATAACCAAGTGTCAGGGGTAGTATCGTGGAGCTCAACATTGCCAAAGTCTGGGAAATGAGATGGAATGTCAGTTCTGTGCTCTAGGTTGTCAGCTTTGATTTTGAATGCCATCCTCACTGTCTGTAAGGAGTGCACAGAAATCCAGATCTGACTGAGGGGTAACTCCTGCTGAATGTTTATGTCAAACTGCAGAGCCTGAAATTCAATTTCAGAGTGTGGAAGCTGCCCTGTTACTTTTGAGAAAAGGCCTGTTGTGATGTCAGCTAAAATATCGGAAATCTCATTAATAATTGATCTATTCCTCTCACTGCTTTCCAGAACATGTGAGGAAAGAGGGGAGATCTGTTTGGGAGTGGGCTTTTACCACAAGACAAAACTCCAAGAAGGGAAGTAATTAGGTTTATTTTCGTGAAGGGATCATTTGATATTTGTACAGCTGCTGTGGTATTTTTGGTCTGTTTTGTTGGTCCTAAAAAGCAGGACCTCACCTCTGGAGCTGCTGGGCAGCCCTTCACTCATCCACCTGCCCAGGATTTGCCTTTGGAGGTTGCAGGCAGGGAGGCCCCAGTGGCTGCTGTTGTCCTTCCCCAGGCATCCTTTGGCTTTATAACCGACCTGTTTGCTTCCCTTTCCTCAGATCCACGTTCAGTGAGGCTTCCCAGGTTTATCTTTTCCCTGAACCTCTCCCAAGCCTCCCCCTTGCTCGGTGTGCAGGAGCCTCCTGTGCCACAGCTGCTTTCTGGGTCACGTTGCATTGCTGAGCACGAGTGTGTTTGCTGTCTGATGGCACAGACTCAAACCCACCTGCCTTCCATCTCTGTCTTGCTTTGATACTCTGCAGTTGGAAAAAGATGCTTTGTTTGCAGTTATTTTTCTTATTTTTTACCTCAAAGTTTGTTTTCCATGCAGACTTTGCTTGCTGCTTTCTTATCCTGATATTCCTTACTGATTTGACGCTGCTGGCTCCTACCTAAATTGTCTTGAAAGCTTGATACATTTAATTTTGGAGTGAAATAAAAATCAAAAAGGGAAACAGACAGCACTGAAATTTTTATAAAATGCATTTTAACATTCATTTGCATTCTGTGTATGGTATGTACAGTTGGAAGTGGTTTCAAAACATTTTAATGTAAATATAGAAGGAAATATTTCTGAGTTTATTTTCTATGGACTTCTTTACTGTACAAAGCAGGACCTCTGGACTGCACTGTTCTATAGCATTGGCAATCAAGTCTCAATTCATAATTTTTAGGGTTTTTACCAAAGTCTTTAAAGTAGTTCTGGACATGTTTTACAAATACCTTGTGAGAGTAAAAGTGGTTTTAGTTTTAGAGCCTAAAGGTCAGGGACATTTGATTGAATGAGCAACTTGCAGACTTGTTACCACAGTAACTGACGCAGAAGCTGCCAGAATACCATGAGAAGCTTCTTCAGTACTTGAATTTTTGTTGGTCTCTTCTGATTCTTTAGAGAATTCCAAGGCAATAAAACCACAAGAATCAGTTCCTGTGGTTTTCTTCCTTGCATGCCCTGGAATTGGTCTGGGCAGGGTGCATGAGCACTGCTGATGCCACCAGTGATTTATCAGGCCTGAACTATCTCCAGATCCCATTTTAAGTCCTAAAATTCTTCTCTGGATAATGATAATTCTGGATGATATCCATTCCACCCCAGATTTTTGGCTTCCAGTGTCATTTATAAGTTCATTATGAAAGTAGATTATGTACTGGATTTGTTTCAGGTTTGTGTAAGTGAGGAAGATCCACTTGACTCTTATCCAGTTCTGCTTGATGTGCAGATGATTCTTTTTCAAGCTGCCAAGGCTGGTGCATGCCAAGGTGTTGGACATCTCAGCTTTTCCTCAGCTGTGCTCTGCCCACAGCTCTGGGCCAGGCTTTCACCTGAAAAGAACATGTTGTTTTTCCATGGACTTGGGGAGTTTAATCCCAAAAAAGGAGATTGCACAGAAGCACTTTGATTTGCTTCTAGCACTTCTTTGCCCTGTCACCAAGGACTGAGCTGTGGCTGCAGGAAGCAGAACAGAGTCCTACAGCTCATGCTTTGTGTTGGACAGCTACAGCCAGCCACTGCCAGCACATTGTAAATCACTATAATTCATCTGGGCGTTCTCCAGAGCACCCAGAACTCACCCCATGCAAGCAGTTCTAGTCACTCTCCTGTGTTTATCTGGAGACATCTGGTATTTTCTGCTTGGGGCTGCCATTACTAATATTTTTCTGCCATATTTCTCTGTTTCTCCAGCTGTCCAATCTCTTTCTGGCCATGCATAAAGGTTTTTTGTTTTGTTTTACTGACACCAGGCATAGCTTTTACAATGTTTGAAAATCAGTCTGTAAATGGAACAAGCTTTTGCTTGTTTTCCACTATCCCAGATTGTCCAAAATTCTGCCCTCAGGATAGATCCTAGTTTGTCCTTCCAACACACTAACCCAGCCTAGAACAGAGTTTTTGCCAGGTTATACTCAGTGCATTTACACTAACAACTATTTGTTTTCCCCACTCTTTACTCACAATCAAAACCCAATTACAATTGTGCCACCACACTAATTAGAAGCTGAATCAAAAATGCTTTATATTCATATTCATAGTTGGTCTTTCTTATGCTATCAAAGTAAAAATGGAGTATCTTTCTTACTCCTCCTTTGCCAGCAGCTCTCTGGGAAGTTCTGCTGTCCTTTGCCTCATTTGATATTCTGTTCTAGTATCTGCACAATTAAATTCAGGTTTTAGAGAAAACCTCTTGTGTAAAAAGTAAGCATTTCCATTAGCTGCTGCATAATTTTACACTGCAGTTTTATGGGCAGGGTCTGCACATACCATTAGCATATTTTTGATTGCTTCTATATTAGAAAAAAATCCAGCTGTGAGTAAACTCATTTGTTTATAAGCATTTTTTGGAAGGTGTCACTAGCACCGGATCTCCTACTTTGCATTATTTATCTTGGTGTTTTCACCTAGAAAATTTAATCTTCTAATAACAGTAAGTAGTGCTTACATCTGGCTTTTTATAATTTTCTCTTCCATTCTCCAGGTTCACAGTAGAACAGGAAATTGATCTGAAGGATGTCTGGAGAGGTCTGGGAATTACAGAGCTGTTCAGCAGCAGCGCTGACCTCACTGCCATGTCTGGTAAGAACTTCTTGTCTCTCGAGGTAGATGAGGAAATACATTTTTTACCTGGGAAAGTTCACTCTGAGTGCTTCAGAACTGGGTCTCATTAGAACTGGAGACAAAGTGTGATCCCCTGCAAGAGGCAGCTGCACCATGGAGCAGTGCACGGGTGGCAGATGGGATTCACACCCAGGGTTTGTTCCCAGCATGAGGAGCATTGAGCTGCTGCACAATTAATTCCTGTCCCCAGATACCTGGAAGCAGCACGGGAAGGAAGTTTGGAGATAAAAGCCATTTAGTTACAAATGCCACCTGCATTCAGCAGAAGTTGAAATATTCAATACCTTTTAAAATCCATGTGGAAATGAGATATTTATGCTTTTAATACCTCCTAAAGCTGTTCATAGAGTCACAGAATGGTTTGGGTTGGAAGAGACCATAAAGAACATCTCATTCCACCCCCTGCCATGGGCAGGGACACCTTCTGCTATCCTGGGTTGCTCCAAGCCCTGTCCAGCCTGGCCTTGGACACTTCCAGGGATCCAGGGGCAGCCACAGCTGCTCTGTATTGAGGTGGCACATTGCCACCTGTAAGATTTGGGGTTTTTTAGCTCTATGTGATACTCCCCAGCCATCCAGGTAGGTTCTTGTTTGACCCTGGGACAGTCACACCTGTGTGCCTCAGTCAAAACACACTGGTAATAAAGGCAAACCTTCCTCCCACGTTCACAGAGGAATATTTGTGATGTTCATATCCTTTCATTTTTGTTATGTTTGGAATATTCTTTATAGTGTATCATGTAGCTTATTCCACTGGTTTGCCACTTCCATTTTTCCAGTGAAACTGGGGAAAAGCTGGCTTTAGCTAATATGAAAAGAGTTGAAATAAATGAAAAACCCCTTTTTTCAAAGAAATAGCATTTTTCTGAAGAAAAACACCTTCAATTCCTCTGTCAGCTCAAAGAAGAGTCAGCTTCCCACTAAATTCTGGTCTATTTATGGGAAATTATTTACTTGAGAAAAAGCTCCAAGGAGAACAGAAAATGCACAGGGAACCACAAAGGCAGCACCTGGCTTTTATTTGGATCTATGTAAAATTCATTTATATATCAGGGCCATCTATTTATCAAGAGGTTGGCAGAAAGAATCATATGCTTGTCTCTCAATCCATGTGACTAATGATTTGTTTAAAGTTTTATATTTCTGACAATTGTACTGTGCAAAATCAAAACACTGTGTTCTGCATGACTGAATTAACTCCTCTTTAAAGATTTACTTGTTACTTAAGTATAGAGCAGTGTATAGAGAAAATTCATGGGTTTTATTGTAGCTTTCCTGCTTTTCACTGAAAACAGGTTGTTCCACCTGGGCATGAAAAGGTTATTTGTAAATTAAGCATGAAAAAATGGTTTTGAGGTAATGTCTTAAATGAAAACCCCACAGATGATGCTGTCTAAATTAAGTTTTAAGTAATTAAAATACAGAATACTTTCCTTCTTCCTAATTTTCATAATTTAAAACATGGCTGGAGGAAGGGAGAATAAGTCATAAAGACAAATCATTTAAAGCTGACTTTTACAGACCCCTGAAAGGGCCATCAGGTAGCAGGGAAGTGGAAGTTGGAAGCTTATGTGCATCTCAGGGTCAGCCCTCTGGAAAATCTGGCACTTCATGAGGTAAATGCAGGTATTTCAACAAAATCTTTAACTGGACATTTAATTTAGGAAAACATAAATCAAATTAAATCTAAAGAGATTTTTGAGAAATTTGGTTGTGTTTCAAAGTCCTCTCCTCCTGTTCTGCTGCTCTGGCATTGCAATTTGAGTGACCCTAATCCTGTCACCAGATGCAGGCAGATTGGTGAGTTCAGCAAAATTCTGTGTGGCTTTAGTGGATATAAACCAAATGACAGGATTATTTTTCAATATTCAGAATTTTTTGCTGTTTCCCCTCAATTTGAAAAATGGAGCCAGAAGGAGCAGCTTTACCTTCAGGAATGTCTGGATTCTGAGCAGCCAAAGAGAAAGTGTTAATCCAGGTGCACTTTTCAAATGTTACTCCCTTGCAGAAATTAAGTTCTTTGACAATTGCCACGAGTGAGTAGGAGGACATTCCTGTTGGGCTGTCAGCTCTCCTGTATCCTGGCTCTCACTTTCAGAAAAGACTCTGACAATGTTTACTTGCATCTGATTCCATCAGGTGTCCAAAATAATCTTGAAACAACTTCTGCTATTTGAGATGTTATCATTGTGATTTTATCATATCACATCAATTTGCTGCTTGAGTGTTTTAACACCACTCAAGACTTAGCATTGAACTAATTTCAATACTAAAACTCCCCTTCTCCTTCAAATGATTATAATATTCCTGTCTGTTTTAAAACCTTAAAAGCAGCTGCTTTTAATGCAAGCTGACCTGGGTGCCAGCAAGCAACAAAGGGATCTCAGTGACTTCCTTTCACAATATGAAGTAGTTAGGAGAGCATCAGTCCAGTAAATAACTCTTGGAAGTCTTGACTGACATCCATATAATTTTTCTGGGACAGCCTAAGCAAGAAGAGCCAATATAAACCCACATGGTATTTTTTTTTAAAATGAGACTTGCAGAGCAGCCAGTTGGCAGCTGAGTGGGAGTTTGCAGACATATGGAGAGTAGTGACAAATGAAGTGTGGTGCCAGCAGAGTCGTGTTCATTAGGGGGCAGCTCCAGCTCCCTCCCACTCCCCATGGGTCAGCCTTGGGCCTGCACAAAGTTGAAACTTTGGCACCAAATACCCAGGGGACTTCCCTGAGATACTCACAACCAAGTCAGGCTGGTTCTTGTGGAAATCCACAATCAGAGAAGCTCCTGGAGAGAAATGAAGTGATGGGAGATGCTCAGGTGGGCCCCTGGGAAAGCTGCAAGGAAAGGTGGATAATCCTGAGGAGATGGGTGTGAGATGGGAGCGTGGCAGGCAGGGATGTGACAGTCACAACCTGGATCAAAGGAAAGGCTGCCTCAACTCCCAGGGACAACATTGTGCTTTCATAGGAAAATAGATTCATTCACTGCAGGGAGAGATGAATGGGAAGGATGTGATAGTGGCAATATACACAGAAGAATCTAGAGAAGGTAATTTGGGATGTGGAATTGCTCTTTTCATCATCCAAGGACAAAGATATCCAATGAAGTGAAAGGCAACAAATGGAAAACAAATAGAAAGTGCTTCTCTCATGAAAAACTTAACCACAGGGATCTTTGCTGGGTGTTCCTTGAGATTGGCAGGACTGAAAAAAAATGAAATTGCTCCAGGGCCATCAGAAGTCTCTATACTACACTGAATTAAGGCACTCTGTGTATAGAAACTTGGGTTAGGGTATAAGGCACATGCTGGGTGAGAGGGTATTTTTCTCTTGTAAGTTGTGCTGCAGTTTTCATCCACAGGGCTTTTCCCATCTTCTTCTGAAGCAACAATTCCATAGCTGGTAACTGGATCTACTGCTCTTATCAGCAGAGGCACTTTCTGTGTTCCTGTCAACTTAAAATGTTGGTTTTAATACTCAGATCCTGAAAGATCTTGAAAGCATTCACAAGTAGGCAACCTTTTATACCTGACGGCAAATGGTTGCAATGTTTGTACTCTCAGAATTAGGGCTCTGAGCCCATCAGGTGGAGACCAATCTTCTGAGATGTTGTTTCCCATCAGGAATACACCTTGGAGTTCCATCTGCACCACCAAACTATGCAAAATAAAGCACTGGGAGAAAAAATGTGGAATATTTCTGTGAATATTACAGAGCACAGGATCAGGCTTCAGTGCTGCAGTAATAAAGAATTAATTGAAATACATGATTAGGCTAAGTGGGCGTTTCCTTGTTAATGAACATTAAAATGTATTTGGATTTAAGAGTTTTGCTTAATGTTAAAGACAAGTTTAAAGACAAGTGGGTGCTGCATGTCCCATGTTTTAAAGAAGCAGGGTAGAAACTCGATCCCAGCTTTCAGGACAGCATTGCTGAAGGCTTGGGACTGAAGCCTAGAACTGGTACCAGTATTAGCAGCCTCGTCTATTTATGTGTTTTATTGCACACAGTCCCTGAGGGGATGATCTGGGACTTCTGTTGGTGTGATTGAAGTGCAGCAGCTGAACTGGGAGGTTTAATTCAGTGCTGAGTGCACAGAGCAGCAAATGAGATCTGCTGGGGAAAGACTTCTCCAACTGCTGCTCCTCGTGGTGTTGGTATTACAGCCACTGAGTATTCCAGTAGAGCTGATCCTTCAGCATCCAGCACAAACCAGTGAAACATTCACTGACTGCAGCAGGAGCAGGCTGGGACTGGAATTAAAATACTGACAAAGGATGGGAAACAAACAAGTTTGAAAAAAACCAGCTCTGTGGTGCTTCTTGCAATAAATATTTATCTTCAGCTTCTTGTAAATAAAATAGAGGAAGAAGGAAAAAGACCTCATTTTCCTGGAGGAAGTCTGTGTTCTACCTAGTGCAGAAATGAATATTTTTAAGTCTAAGTATTTGCCTTTAATGTCATAATAGTTTTTCCCACTAATTGTATTTAAAATCTTGATTCCAAGGGCTGTTTTTCCCCTCTCTGCTATACTGGGCTCCAGGCAGTCCTGAGCTATTTTAATATCCATGGTGCAGGAGAGCACTACAAATGTGAGTGAGGTAAATGCTGCTGTTGAAAGGTATTGGCAGAAGGTGTTCTAATGCAAGAGAGCTCATCTCCTTCCCTGCCTGGTGTAGAAGGTGGATAATAGTCTTGGGTTTTTGGCAGTGTTTGGGGAGGGTTCTTAAAATGCTTCAATCTTATTGTTGAGCCACTTGAAATATGTTCCCCTTTCCTCTGCAGATAACAAAGAACTTTACCTTGCAAAGGCATTTCACAAGGCATTTCTAGAAGTTAATGAGGAAGGATCAGAAGCTGCTGCTGCCTCAGGTACCTGACTGAAAAGCAGAATTAAATCAAATGTCTGAGTATTCTGTGCTAATTAATTTTTTACAACTGATTTGCTGTATAGCCAGGAAAGCTAAATAGCAGCATGGAGACACAGCATAGCAAGTGTGTTGCTTGCAGAAGAGAATTCTGCAAATCAGAAGTGTTGGCATTTTTGTAACATGTTTTACAAAGAATTTTGAGCATCCTCTGAAAAACCTCTTCTTTATTTTGTTTCTGATTGTCAGGAGAGTACAGACTGCAGTTTGTTTCCTTTATGGAACTTGAGCTTTCATCATTTTTCACCTGCTAATTGAGCTGGTCAGAGGCATTTGATCCAGCAGAGTTAGAGGGAGGATGAGGGTTGTTGTGGCAGCTGCATTTTAATGCAGCTCATATTCAGAGATATGAGATGGGAAGTGCTGAATGCAGAAGCAGAGCTGTCCCCTGTTAATGCTGGGGGCAGGTTCTTGGTTTACATGATTGTCACATGGAAACAAGTTCCATTTGTTGTCCATATGTATCATTAGGTGATTTCTAATTGCCTCTACTTTGCCAGTCTTTGAAGAAAGGAAGAATTACTTGCCAGGTCTGGGCTGAATCGTGCCCAGCTGTCTCTATGGACATACTCCAGTCTTTATGAACAGCGGAGTGAAAATTTAGAAGTAAATGAAACACTAGGAATTAATAATAATATCCTGGAGAAATCCATGCACCTCCAAATAAAAATAACAAAGGGTCAAATTCTGCCTGATTCATAGATAATTTTACCTTCAGCTCTGCATTATTTAAAGACCCAGCCAAAAGCTGCAGGATCAGCCTATTTAATTTTTTGCATATTCCCTAGTTATGAAGGGTTCCTTTTCCCTCTCCACTGTGTAAAACAGGTCAGCAGTGCTGGTTAATGCAGTGCACTTCCCTCTGTGAGTGAGCAGGACTCATAACTCCTCTGAAGGCTCTGGATCTTAAAATTTATATGCTGCTCCCTCAGCCTGGGAAATTGCAGCACTCTGAATTGTTAATCATTCTTAAAGCCAGAATAGGCAATTACTCTGCAGGTCTCTTTCCTTTTCAGTGAATATTTTCCTGCTGTTTTTTGGTTGAGTGTGGGACTTCAGTGGCTGTGGGAAGATCAGGAGAACAGGCAGAGCTGTTTGACAAAGTTCTGTGTTCTGTTTCCTCCAGGAATGATTGCCATCAGCAGAATGGCAGTGCTCTACCCCCAAGTCATAGTGGACCATCCCTTCTTCTTTTTGGTCAGAAATAGAAGAACAGGTGAGAATATTGCAGACTTCTCTAAGTTTTTCACAGCACATCCTCAAGCAGTCAAAGGAAAATTGCATGTTTTGACCAATGGGCTGGGCTTGTATTATGAATTTCCTTTAGTTTATTTTAAAATGCCCAATGTTGAAAGACTCACCCTCTCCATGGCCCTGAATCTTTGTCCAAATAGAACACCAACATCTGACATAACCCTGAAAAACGCTCACAGAAACGAAAAATTCACCATTTCTGTTGTGAGAACAGAGTGTTACTGCCCTCAGTATCCATAATCATTGCACTCCCTGAGAGCTTGGCTGCAGTCAGAGCAGTGAAATACATTCCCAGAATCAAATGATTTGCATAATGGAGGGACATTACAGCTGGGAACAATTCTGTTGTGCTCTCCAAGTGCTCTGTGGCAGGTGAGGGATGAGAGCAGCACTCAGCAGCAAAAGGGGCAAGGATTAAGTAATTCCTGAGTCTCATATTTGTAATTTGCTGTAATGATGTGGATGTGACTGGGTGATAAAACATTGCTGTGCACCCATGGAGTTTTTATGGGTCTGTGTTTGTGCTCCCATCACAGGATCAGTGTTTACTAAACCATTCAGTGGCAGTGAGGTTTAGTCTGGTTAGGCAGAGTCACTTGTGGGACTTCATTAGATCACAGCACTGAACGAGCCACTGAGAGGAGAATAAAATCCATCCCAGCTGAAACCAGGCCAGCAAGGCAGGATACCAGCTCTTAGGGGGTTTTAACCCTAATAAAATTGAATATTCTTACTGCTGTAGATACATTAGACAGAAAATATATGTGGAGGAGGGTATTTGGCCTTTATTGCTGCTCAATATCCAAAAATCTCCCCAAAAAGTTCAAATCAGGACAGAGTGGAACTTGGTCACTTTGGGGCAGGTCTTAAATTGCAGAACACTTGTTTCATGTAGAAAGAGGGGTTGCCAACAACTGTAGCTAAAGCCTCAAAGCTTGTTACTAATCCAGAAATCTGAGGTTGGAAACCTTCTGTAAAAATCCTGTTGACTGCCCTTCCTCTCCAGACAAACCCAAGTGCTCAGGTTTGGTTGCTGTCTTCAAGCAGGGCTCTTGAGCCATTTCTTGTACCAAGTTCTGAGGCATTTGTTCCTATAACAATCACACAGCACTGCTCTAGAGGTTATTGTTGGTATTCATCATCTTCAATCCTCAGCTGCTTCTGACACCTTTCCCTGCCTTCCTCCTCTCCCACTTTCTCCACAGGTACCGTGTTATTCATGGGAAGGGTAATGCACCCTGAGGCAATGAATTCAAGTGGCCATGACTTTGAAAAGCTTTAACTGCCACCAGCTACCAAAAGGAGGAGATAAGCACATAAAGTTTGAAGTTAATATATTAAGGTTTGCTGTGTTTTCCCCCAAGATACTGTTTCAAAACGCTTTTGGATCTAACTGTGTGCGAGTCAGTTCCCAGAGGAAAGCTTACAGTATTAAAGTAATGGTTCTGTTTCTGTCATTGTGATTGCTGTGTCCTTAAAATAAAGTTGTGTACATGTCAACAATTGTTTCTTGTTCTAGTGAGTTGTAAAGCAGAAAACTGCAAATCCATTATTTGTAATTTTTTTACAGTCCAAAGACTGACTTGATCAATGAGACAGGAGCAGAATGTGTGCAGCTCTGAATAATGCAAATGGCAAAGCTTGGTGGGCATTTCTAGAGCTGAAGAAGCACATGTGGACACTGTGATCTCATCCTGTCCCTGGCACAGCAGGGACATCACAGCCTGTGCTGCACTGCTCCATCACAGAAAATGGAGCTGACTGAGCCGAGTGGATTTGATTCTCTGACTGTGCTAGACTTTGTGTGAACTCTCCCATGTGATTCTCAAGTGCTGCTTTTTTCTGGATGCTCCTGCATGTGACTCTGCCACTGACCTCCCCTAAGTGTTGATGCCAATAAAACCCGATCGCATGAATATTTGAGACCTGTCAGTGTAGAAAGCTCTGTGTGTGACTGAAGTAAAGGAGTTCAGTAGTAATGGCATTTGTGTGGACATATTTTTTCTCCCCCACAGCAGTTCTACTCCTCAGTATCTCATTTCAGGGCTCTAGAATGTTCTTTCACAAAAAAAAAAAAAAATAAAAAACCACCCTAACGTAAAATTGTCTAAAAATGTTCTAGTCTAAATAAATATCAAAAGAAGAAATATCATCCTTTTACTTTCCTAATTTTTTCTTTAGAATAGACTGACAGAGAGGAGAATGATCCATAGCACAAGGAAATATCAGCAGGGGCATTAGTTGCTGTTTCCATTTGGAAGAGCAACAGAACCCACTGTCAGCAGAGAGACATAGAATTATTTCCTCCCTCAGTGTGCAAAATACAAAAAGAAAAGAGGTTATTAAAAAGGTGAGAGAGAACAGGAGAGAAGGAGGGAGGAGCTCTCTTGAAACAGACTATAAATACAAACCTTTGGATAATAAATGGGTTTTTCTCAGTCAACAGGAGTTTTCTCCTTGGAATTCTATGGGAACAAATGCATTTTGGCTGAAGTACAGTTCCAGGCTTCCCTGGCAGTCACTCACTTCAGAACAGCAGAGATATTGCTCCCAAAGTTATTCATGCAAGGAGAACTTCCAAAATCTGACACATTGTTCACTCTTTTTCTACTGCTGGTGCAGCTCCTGCAGGTCAGACCGGGACGTGAGCGATGTTCTCCGTGGAGATGGGAATGTTCCCTGCAGAAAGGGCTTTGGAACACATCTCCAGCCTTCCTCCTCAAACCACTTCACAAATGGGGTTCCTAAATGTGGTACTGGTGCTTATCACCTTTCCATATAATAATCTGGACTGGGTGAGAAAGCTTTTGTATTCAGATTTAGATGGAAATGGTAATTTTAGCTTTGTGTAGCTAAAAATGTTTTGCTGGGGAGGGAATAGGGAGTGCTGCTCAGAAGGAACAGGGGCTAATTTTACCAAGACAAGTGTCTCACTGCAGGTAAAATGAGCTTTGATGTGGGTTACACAAGGGCTGGTTCTTCACATTTAAACTGCTCTGTGGACATCCCCTTGTGTCTGTAAAAGTCACCATGTGCTGAGGATCTCCTGTGGCTTTAATCTTAGGGGAGCCTTATTTTTTAAGCTTTTGAACATTTTTAACATTTTTTTTTTTTCAGGCTGATTTTTGTGGTGCTCACTCTGACTGAGAAAAGACATGAGAAACCTTCAGTCATGTTTATTCTCAGTCCATCAAAAGTTCTTCCTCATCAATTTTGTCTTTTCTTTGTATCAATTCCTTGCAATATATATATTCCTTACCAAGGGAAAGGCTAAAAACAGATTTGGGCTAAAGCTTTGGATTTTGGAAGGACAGCTGCCAGGCAGAAGTGCTTAGAGAGGATATCAGGCAAATGCACAGAATTCCCCTGCAGCTGCATTGAGCAAAAATACAATGGAATGATGCAGAATCACAAATTCCAAATCAAATTTCCAGAATTGCCTGAGTGGGCACGTAGGAGAACCAGCAGGAACAGAAATGCAAACACTTGTGATTTCACTTGCTGCTCTCCCAGGCCTTACAGATGAAAAATAACCTTTTTCTGTTACTTTGAAATTGAGAATTACCTGGTTTACAACAACAGGAATTGATTTATTTCCATAGTTTTTAGTAGTAATAATATCTTAAGTATTGTTGCCAGTTATTAGGTATATGAATGCTGTTCCATGATGGTTTTTACTCCAGATTTTGTGTAATATTCCTTTCAAAGAAGCTACTGCTTTTTCACTACAAAAATAACAAAATTGGTTTGTCCTTTTTTGGCATCTTTTTTTTTTTTTTTGGTAGGGGGAATTTGTCATTTGTAGTTCAACTGTGAACTGAGGTGTGTAGTCTTCAATTTAAAACTGTTTTGTGTTGGAGGCTCTATCAGAAAATAAATCCCTGGAACTTCTCTGATGGTGCTGATGAAGTGGCCTGTGGTGTGAGGCTGCTGGGGTCCTGCTGGGTGCAGTTTCCTGATGGGATCCTCTTCTCTTCCTTGCACACACATCCTGGAGTGCAGGTGGGAATCCTTTCCAGAGCTGCACCTGGAAAGGTTTCCCCACAAATCCCTTCAGCAGTGGTGCTACTACTGAAAATGGATTTATCTGACAGCTAGGATCCCACTTGTACGTGACCTTGAGCATCTGAGGGTTTTTGTTGAATCTGTATTCAACTAAAATTTGTCCTGTTGCGTGAGTTAGAATGGGTTTGTTGCCTTTCCAAGCAGGAATTTTCACTCTCCTTCCACAAGCCTTGATAGTGGCAGAGTGAACTTTTGTAGCAATGTGTGGGGATCAAGGACGTGAGATTCCTCAAAGAAATAAGATCTTGGTGTTACACCAAACAAACCCCAACTTACTCAAGCCTCTTTTGGCTAATTTTTATTTGTCAGTGGTGGACAGAAGAAGAAACCACAAGATGTCACTCTATCCTAAGGAGATGAGAAGGACTTTCCTTTTGACAGGAATCCTGTGGGAGTGTTGCAAAGCTGGATATCCTGAGCAGAGCCCAAGTGCAGGTAGATCTCAGCACAGTCAGTGAGACATGCTGAGTTTGGAGCACATTTAGCCCCAGATTCCTGGGATTAGCAATCACAGATGGGAGGAACAACCCCCAGATACCTGCTGTGTGTTGCAAACCTCCCTCTGATTCTTGCTAAGGGATTTCTGCAGGAGTTCCATGGCTCCCAGGGGAAGTTTTGTCCTGCATGGTGCCAGTGAGCTTGGTGTGGGGTGAAATAGCAGGACTGGGTTGTTCTTTAACCTGTCCCCATGAGCAGCCCAGAGCTCAACTGGGGTTATTTCAGAGAGCCACTGCTGCAACAGGACCCAGGATTTCTGTTCTACAGGAGGGAAAATACTGGGATTGACTCATGGATGTGTGCTGTTCTCTGTTGATTGTCTCTTAAATTTCCCCCTTTCTGTCTCTGCCTTACACAGTCACTGGAATTCCTGCATGAGCAGATTCCCAGTGTGTTCTCCCCTGGCACAGGGAGGTTCCACCACTCTCAGGGGTTCTCCCTTCCTGGGGAGGAGGCAATATTGTTCCTGTAAGGATTTTCTTAAAATTACCACAGGGCCTACTCCAAAAGTGGTGTTTACAAGCTCATTCTTGAATTGTTCCTGTCCATCCTATTGGGCAATCCTTGCTTTTGTCCCTGCAGTGGAAAATAGGAGTAGCTGGATCAGAAAGAGATGGAGGAGTGCCCCAAACCCCAGTGCAGTGCCTTGGTAGCTCAGATAATACCAGCAAGGAGCTGACTTCCCTCGGGAGCTGCTCTGCATCTCCTGGCACAGCTGGGAGGAGGATCAGGATCAGGCTGCTGCAGTCTCAGGGCTCCACACAGACAGGGCACCTCTGTTAACTGCTTCTTGGGCTTCTGGGGTTTCTGGGGCTTCCAGCTGGGCTGGCTAAGGGCTGTGAGCAAGGTTCCACACGAGAAACCATCCTCAGTGCCCATCGGTGATGCTTTGAAGCTCGTTAGCGCTCTGGATCTGTCACCCCCTCCACCAGGGCTTCTCAAATGCCATTCTATTCATACAGCTCTGCCTTCCAACAGCATCCACAGGAAGAGTTTTTTTCATATTACAGCACTAATTAGAAGGCCAAGTCATGGGCCAGTTGCTGGAGAACTGAATGAAAAGCCTGGCAGAAATAAGGATTTAAATGCAGCTGGAAGTGCAGTTTACAGACAATAGCACAGTGCAACAGCCTGGGCTGAGAGGATGATGAAGGACATCAGGCTCAGCTGGGCACTCTGGCAGGCAGGTAAATGGAGAAAGGTGGAAAAGATAAATGTATGAGCCCAGATACAGATATTGATTGTAAAATTCTAGCTCTGCTAGGAGCTGGCTGAGGAAAGAATTGGAATTGTTCCTGCAGCTCAGGAATTGAGTCCATTCCCTGGGTTTTTATCTTTTCAGCCACACTGAATCACAATAGGAATGATGGCTCAGATATGACCCAGGCTTTACTGATAACAAGTTGTTTTACTGTCTCTCATAAACACACATCCTCCCTGTGGAAGAGTGATCTTTTTGGAGCAACTGAGGGAAAATTCCTACAGGAAAAAACATTTTGTGCTTGTGTAGAAATGCTTTTAAGAAAGGAAGGGAAAAGATACAGAGGAAATCTGGATTGTGTCGAAATCATGTTTTTAACATTCTCATTAAGAGATTGGAATTACCCATGGAAAAAAACGAGCTTCAACCATTCCTTCAAGTATTCTAGTGCTACCAAAAATGTTTGAAGCCATTCATAGGTTTTTACTCTATTTACTGGTATTTGTTAGAAATCATGTTTTAAGCCCAAGCTGGAATCCTTGCAGGTGGTAACTGGGTGATAATTTTGCCTGAACAGAGTGAATGAAATATGTTAAAACACAATAAGAAAGAAAAGATATCAGGAAGTCCCTCTTGCCCTGAGACCTGTAAGGATCATGCTCTGGGCAATGCCAAATCTCACTGGTCACCAAGAGTGTGACACAGAAAATCTGTTTATTTGGGCCTTTTGTCATTGCCAGTGTACTTTGTAAATGCATGTTTCTAAAGTCAAGGGCCAAAAAAGTCAGCTTAGCTTGACACAGGAATAATAACATTTCTGAAGTTTATTACAAGACTTATTATTGGTCTCAAAATTCTTTGGCTCTGCTGGGAAATGTTCTCCTTGGGTCAGGCTGCAGCCTGGGATCACCAGTGTGCAGTGACAGTGTCATTTTCCAGGAGCAGCACCGTGGAAAGCTCTCCTGCCAACTCCAGAGCCAGGAAATGTCTTCATCAGCTGAGCTGCTTTTGGCAGCACACTTGGAACGAGCTGAGCTTCAAGGTCTCTTCCAACCCAAACCATTCTGTGATTCCATTAGAGCCCTCAGCAAAATCCAGAGAGGGAAAAGGGGCCAGTTCTGCTGCTGCTGCCTGGTTTACATCTGTCTCCATCGATTTTTCCTCCACAGAATTTTCTCTCTGGTCAATACATAAAGAAAATCAGAGACAATGTGCTCCAGTTTGTAAGCTCACTTCAGATTTTTTGATCAGAAGTCATTTGTGAATCATCCCAATATTTCAGAGCCAGTCTTACTGCTGCAGTTCCATGGGGAGCAAAGTGACCAGGCTGACTGGAGTGATTTTAATTCATTTATTTTCATTAAATATATTTTATCAAAATGTATTTTATTTCTTTTATATATATACATGATATTATTTATTATGTATAATAGATAGTCATACTATATATAATATAGTATAATACATATTATGTATTTTATTTGTTTATATAATATATATATTAATTTTAATTATTTAATGTGCTTATATTAATATAAGTATATATAAGCATATATTATATTATATTATATATTATTATATTATATATTATTATATTATATATTATTATATTATATTATATATTATTATATTATATATTATTATATTATATTAGATTTATTATATTAGATTTATTATATTTATTATAATGCATTATATTATATATTATAATATTATGATATAATATTATATATTAATATAATGTTACATTATATATTATTATATTATTTATTATATATTATTATATTATATATAATTTATAGATAAAAGTGCTCTGAGGAGGTGATCTCTTAATTACTGAGCTTTGAAATCTTAGCAGCTGTGGGACAGAATGTGGAACCATGAGCAGAGCAGCCTTGTGTCAGCCTTACAGAAAGTCAGGGATGTCACCAGCTCTGATGAGCACATCCAGGCACATCATCCTGAGGGAGAGCTCCCAACAGAAATTAGGGAATGTCGAGTTCCACAGCCTTAAATTCTTCAGTCGAGCACACAATCTTGTAGTGTCCAAAGAGCTCAGAGCAAAGAGCATCATCAGGAAAAGCTACATTGTCATCTGCAGCCTGTTCCAAATCCCTTGGTGCTCCATCATGGAAAGATTGCCATTATTTTTGTCAGGTTTCTCTCAGGCCATGCCCTGGAGCCTGAGTTCAAAGAACTGGCTGGGAACTGACACACCTGGGATTTCTTGTGGGTAGAAAAGTTTTGCCCAATTTTGCCAAAATTGCAAAAATTACTTTAGGGCACTTACCTGAAGATATGGTCTTCTAATCACAGTGTTTCTACAGAAAAAAAAGGTGAAGACTCTATGCATGCAAGATGTAGAATTTAGAAAACTGCATTTTGTCTGTTCCACATGCACTCATGACGTGGATTTATTACGGGGACCACAAATCCTGTTATTATTTTGCTACTAAAAGTAAACAACACCTAAGCCATTACTGCATGAAACCATGAGATAATGCAGCACAAAATAATGAAGTCACTCTGTGCCTCTTGCTTTAGAGGCTTTTCCTTGGTGCAGGATTCCTGTAAGGAATTAAAAATGTTCTTTCCCCCCTCCCTTTCTCAGACACTACCTTGGCTGGGTTCCTCTCTCTCAGTGCCCCGAGTTAAATGATGAATTTTGGCCTCTTGAAAGTGATGGCAGCAAATTCCTCTGCCTGCAACCACTGCACAGGGAATTCCCCAGGGTGAGAGGAGCAGACAGATGAAGGCAGAGGCCCTGGGGAAATAAAGGAGTATCAGTGTTTAACAGGAGAGGCAGTGGCAAAACTCCCCAGCCACTGGCAACACCCAGGGCCCTGAAGGGGAGCCACAACCCCTGTGGGAGGAGCTGGCAGAGCTCACCCGAGAGAATTGCTTTGGTATTACTTGGTATTTTCTAGATAGAACAACTCTCTAGTAGATTTATTGGCAGTGCACTGAGTGTCTTGAGCACAAGTTAATTCGGGCTCTCTTAGCCTTGATAACACTTGCTTAAAATATGCTTCCTCCTATGGATGACAAGAGTACAGAGATTATATTTTGATAGTTCCATGACAAGTGACTTCCAAAAAGCAACATAGAAGGCTATTTTTCAGAAGGGCCATTAACCAGCTGGCAGCCTGTTTTCCACCCTTCATGGCAAGCATGATAATCTGAGCAGCATTCAGGAGCAAGGCTGATCAAAGTCTTCGCTGTTTTCCCAGGAAATGCATCCTGATGACTCCACGGAGAAAGGTTTTCAAGTGGAGAGATTGTTTTACATTTCTATCTCCCTCAGTGCTGCAAAGCCTGGCTTATTTTTTAGGGTTTCTGTACAGAGTCCCTTTTTTTTTCCCTAGAGCTTGTGGAGTATTAATTTTGCAAGTGTGTTCACATTCAGCACAGACATCTGACGACACCATCTGATAAAGCTGGGGGTATCTGTGACAGCCTCGTGCTTTTGTGTGTCATGGCAGTGGTGACTTCAGCTGCTGGAACACTATCTAAACCTGCACAGACACAAGCTGAGGCTCATTCCTACCCAACACAGCTGGCAGAGCAGATAAAATCAGTATTTATTCCTGGTCTCAATCTCAGAACTTAACCAGCACCTTGCTGATAAAATTTTGCTTCAGTGGCACAAAGGGAAATGTTCTTTTCCCAGCTGGTCACACCTGAGAGCTGAAGGGAGGTGCTGGCTCAGGTTTGCTGTGAGGATGGTTCCCCTCCTGTCCTCCCCCAGCCCCTGCCATCCCTGGCTGGAATTTGGCACAATCCAGGGCTTTTCCTGCCTGCATTTCATCCCCATGGCAGGGCCCTGCAGAGGGAAGGGGATGTGGATGTGGGGTCTGACTGCAGGCTGCAGCTGGGGCAGTGCCAGGGCTCAGAACTGGGCTCTGCTGTGCCCCTTTGGCTGCATCCCAAGGCATCCATCCCTCAGGAGACAGCCTGGAGCAGAGGGTGACCCTCACTGAGAGTGGCAGAACCCAGGAATGGGAGAGAGAATCCCCTTGGTTTGGCTCTGGGCTGAGGTCTCTGCTCTCCTACACTCCATGGTGTCTCTAATGCTGAAAATGGGAACAGTGGGATGCTGAAAATGGGAACAGTGGGATGCTGTCAATTGCTGGCTGTAAAACCAGAGTAAAATCTGTAAAACCAGAGTAAAATCTGTAAAACCAGAGTAAAATCTGTAAAACCAGAGTAAAATCTGTAAAACCAGAGTAGGGCTGATGTGCAGGACAGGCCTTGTCCCAACCTACTGGCCACATCAATCACCCAATGGCCAAATCAATCACCTACTGGCCACATCAATCACCTACTGGCCAAATCAATCACCCACTGGCCACATCAATCACCTACTGGCCAAATCAATCACCCACTGGCCAAATCAATCACCTACTGGCCACATCAATCACCCACTGGCCAAATCAATCACCTACTGGCCACATCAATCACCTACTGGCCAAATCAATCACCCACTGGCCAAATCAATCACCTACTGGCCACATCAATCACCTACTGGCCACATCACCCTCTGGCCTGCTTGGACCAAAGTGCCATCAGATTTATGTGTCAGGAAAACGCAGTGAACAACCAGAGCATTTCAGAACAAGCTGACAAATCTGCAGCACTCAGGAGCAGCAGCTGATGCTCCCTCAGAGATGCAACACGACTCCTATAATCACAGAAATGTATTTAATTCTGTTTATTTAAACCAGCCCCGTGTTTTGCTGTGAGCATTCATCATCTGGTGTCACACAGCAGAGTAGGAAATGTCACCCTTTGAGTCACATCCCCAGTGCTCTGTTAGCAATGCTCTGGCTGTACTCCACAGCTGGAGAAAAAAGGGCTTCATGCCTTGCTGCCTGTAGAGCAAACACGCTCTTGCAGCTTCATTTTGTATTCAGCAGCTCTCCAAAACAGTGAAGGCAGCATGAAAAATGAGGAGGAGCACGGCTGAAGCTCAGCTGCTGATCTTTCACAACTCAACTGCAAAAACTACGAGGTCTGAAAGGAGACTTTAAAGTACAGGTATCAGCAGAAATATTAAACTGCCTTAATGGAGAAAAGAACACCTGGTCACTCAGTCATTTCATAAATGAAAACAGGGCTCTCTTCTTCCCCCAGCACGAGGCAAAAAGAAAATTCTAATTTCCCAACTGGGAATACAGCACAGAGCTGGCAGCACAGTGAAGCAGTGAAAGATGGTGTGGTTAATGGTTGGGACTGGTTCAGTGACCTGGCAGGCCTGTGACTGGAGAATATTGTGACATAAAGTGGTTTAACAGCACCTTCATAGCCCCTCTAGGGCAGCAGTGGGCTTGGAGCCTCTTTGCAGTCCAGAGATGAGGATGGATGTGAAGTGTATGGGGTTCAATCCTTTTTATTTTCCCTTAAAGAAAGGCTGCTTCTCCTGTCACCTCATCTCTGTTAAAGCAAAAATGTGAGGTGGGGAATGACCTCTGGAAAACAGAGATTTGTGTGCAGGGGGGATTTGGGGCTGAAAAGAGCTAAAGCAGAGTGAGGCACTGGATGGAGTCATTCCACTTCCAGGTTTGTCTTTGCTGGGCCCTGATTGAAACCCAGCTGCTGGCAGGAAAACCTGATGGGCATGGATGGATTCCTGCCCTTCTCTGGGATTGCAGCCGGGCTCAGGTGTCCTGCAGTCCTGAGCTGGTGTGGAAATCCAGCCGTGCTGGGAGCAAGGGCGAGGAAAATCCGTCAGATGAAGATGCTTTAAGGTCTGCTTGGCTTTTGGGTGTATCCAAGTCCAGAATCCCCTCTCCACTGAAGCCTGATTTAAGATAGGTGTGGAATGGGATGTGGATGGGAAGTGCTTGTAGCTGGAAATGCCCTGCTTGGCAGGCACAGCCCCTGGGCTGCAGGACACAGCCCTGGAGAATCATCCCAGGAACGGCTCAGCTCCCCCAGCACTGCTGGAGGACAACGTGCTGTAGCCCTCAGGACACGAGGATGTGATACAGCAAATGCAGTCCCTGACTTTGAGCAGGAACACATGTTCATTACATTTAATTTCTTCTGGCAGGCCGTGCCAGCTCCTAACTTTAAATGCAGGAATTGTGGACAGCTACAGCGTGTCTGTCTCCTGCCCGTAAAGGAAGCACTGGAGAGAAGCAAGGTTCATTCTTTCTTTCTGTAACACAAGGCTGCCATTTGCTCAAAATGAGAGCAAGTGGGAGTAAATTATTTGGATTTCCTGACAAAAGCTGCTTGAACACAACACCTTTAATAAAAACAGTTGATTCTTCTCATAATGCTCCTCTCCTCTTTTCCCCATGATCACAGGAGGCCCTGCTTGCTGCTTTCAGCTAGAGAACATCTTTATTATTCTTGCAGACAGTGAATAACAAGGCATTCATTTGAACTTAATTTTTTTTGGCAATAAGACCTGGGGAAATAATAGGGATAAAAAAATGGGAGATGTCAGGAACAAGTTCTGCCTGTAAATACACGTTCAGAGTTCTCAGTCCCTTCTTTGATTGGAATGGGGACAGGCAGTTCTGAATTTTAAACTGAGTTATGTTTGTCATTCTGCATGTTTCTCCATGTTTTCCCTGTTCTCTCCCTCCTTTCTAAGCTCGTGTAGAGCTGGGTACTTTTTTACCACCTTGGCCCAGCAATACAATTATTTTCCCATCCCACACTTAAAGAGATGATGTCTATTTGTCTCAAACATCTCATTTATGACAACCTGGCAAAGGCACTTTAATCAAGAAGTGCTCTGGTGACTCCCAAGTATTCCCACATTTGCAGGACCTGATTTCCAGGAAGGCAGGGGTTTGATGGATAAAATAAACCACTTTTTTCAATATATTTCAGGTAATCAATTCTAAAAAAGAAAAAAAAAAAAAAGAAATGTGAGTCTTTAGCAGCTGGAAGCGGTTTCAGATAAATACAAGAAAATGTTGGAAGTGTAATGGAATCTGCAATGATGGAAATTAGAGAGGAGAATAACCAGAGATGTTGCTTCCAACAGCACAGGGGAAAAGGAGGCTTACTAGGCTGCAACAGGAAATTGTCTATCAGAATGAATTTAGAATGATTTTCATATGATTAAAATTACCTGATGAGACTTATGTTTGATAAATTAGGAAGTACTTAATGAATCTTGTACTCCATCGGGAATTATTAACAATTAACTCACGAAAAGATGAAACATGAGACTCATAATAAAGATGTGGGTGGAGGAAATGAGACTGACCTCGCATGGAGGTTTCACCTCTGGGTGGTTCCATCAAATGGAACTGATTTGTTTGTTCTGGCAGCTTGGGATGTTTCAGATTTTGAGGATTAGGCAGGAATGGCAGCTGGGGAAGTGGAGGGTGACAGGGAGCTCATTAAAATGGGTGGCAGTTTGTCACTGAGCTCCAGAGAGCTCCAAACCATGACCTGAGTGAGGGTTCATTCCCCTTGGAGAGGTCTGGCAGGTACCTCTGGGCTTTTTCCACAGTCACACGTGGGTTTGGTTCTGCTCCCAAATTCTGTGGCTTTGCTCCTGAGGGCTACGAGGTTAATCAAGATTTTATGTGCATCTGTGGGTTGGGATCTTATGTGCATCTGACTTCATCCAATATAAAAGCCATGCTTTAAGGTAAAAGGGAAAATATACCTCATCTCAGGGAGGTGAATACAGGGAGAAATCATCAATCAGGAGTGTCATGTGCCACCAGCTCCACTTGGGATACAGTTATATTCTCTCTTTCATCCAGGGAAATGAAGAGACAGTGAGTTATGTCCATGATTTCTTTTGGAAATAAAGTTTTGAGAAAGAAAATCTTGAAATGTTACTTATTTGTGGTCTTTCCTCAGTGTCACAAAAAGTTTAATTCTCCCAGAAATTGTTGACCTTCATTCTGCTAGAAAAGACAGGCTTGATGCTGCAATAGGCCTCTCCTGAACCAAATAAAAATGCTTCCTTCATTCCACAAACATCTTTTCTTAAAGCTTCATCCAAAGATTATTAAATCAAGGAAAGGCTCACTCTTCAGTCCCCAACATTGTCATTATGACTTGCGAGCCCATTGTTTTTCCAGGAGAGAGAACCAAATTTCAGTCCCTGTTGCTTGGTTACAGCCCCTCCAACCCTCTTGGAATGCCTGGGTTTGTAACACCTTCGAGAAGCAGACATATATAGTTTTCACTTCAATTATTTATGCAGCTCGTTGTTGATTCCTTTTTGTCTGCTGACCCCGATGAAATGTTTCACTGACTCCGCTCTCCTCCTCTCCAAGGCTTCATTCTGCCGTCCTTGGCTTTTCCCTGGGAATGCTCTCCAAGTCCTACCAGTGGGAGTCAAATACTTTCCTGGAATCCTGAATGGGCAGGACAAAAAGAATTGAGTTGCCTGGGTAACTCAGCAAAATATCCAGTGAGTTTGAGTGAGTGTGCCGAGGCACGGATGAGCGTTTGTGCATCCAAAGCGCGCTCCTTTCCCAGAGCACTGAGACAGCCCAAGAAACCCTCTCTGTCTGACTGACCCACCCAACATGAGTGCTCTGGATTCCTGCATGTGTTCAAGCCAGGTAAGATCAATAAAAGTCAACTTTCTGCTGGTGCTGAAGTGTTGTTACGCGTTCAGGTCTGATTTTACCGGTGCCATCGACCCAATGGTTTGTTATCACCAATATGTATGGAGTTAACACCAAAAAAAAAGGACTTTACATAAAGAATGTAAAATTATATCAACAAACTGATTTAACCCTGAACCAGAAAAATGTTGTAATAGAGAAATTTCTTTTAAGTGTTCTTTAGTGATGATTATCAAAATGTCAGCTCAGAAACTCAGCCAGTAAACTCAGACTTTAAAGCCAGACTGTTCATCCAGTCTGGTCTTAACGAAGTCAGTGGCTGGGAATCCTGTGTGAATGCTGACCCTGGGCACAGGAACAGAATTTCTGCTACCACAGTGCCAGGATTTCATGGTCTGAGCATCTCAGTTATTTCTGTATAAAAGGAGGAGGGATAATATTATTTCCTTTCTTCCTACTCTTTGTCTGTCTGCTCTGTTCAATTAAAGCACAAACTCTCTGGTGCAAACTCTGTTTTCCTGACTTTCTGTGGTGCCCAGAACAACGGGGCCTCTGGTGGCCTACAGCAGAGAGAATAATTGGGATTGTTTCTGTCATTAATCAGACCTCAGGATGAGCTGGATTCTGCCCAGTTCCTACATATTTCATGGACATGCAGGGAAGAATCCAGCGGGACAAAAAAGATGTGAGAGACACAGGGTTGAGACCGATGCCCACACTGCATTTACCCAATTAAAAGACAAAATTACTCATCAAAATTAGAGGAAAAAAAACTATTTCTCCCTTGCAGAGCTGGGACATGCTGCTGAATTTCTTGTCAGAAGCATATTTTTATGGGCAGGTTGTAAAGATCTGAAAAATAGTGTTTATAATGGAAAGGCCGACACCATGTAAAATATGTCGTTCCTCTGAAATAGCACAGAGATAATTTTTCATGGGCTTTATGAGGAATGCATTTGCCATAAAAGATCTGAAGCCCATTAGGCTGTGATGGGGACCAGTACCTTTTTGTAGACAGAGGAAAAATGGTAAGTAGAAAGGCCCCAAATTACAATCTTGTTTGATTTAGATATTAATTTTTTTTATTCTTAGCAGGCAGAGCAATGATTTGCTCAAGTGACCTGATGAATCTCTTAACACCCCATCCTCGCCCACCCCGTAATAAACTCAGTTCTTAGCACATAAAGTTTTAATGAAACCTGTGTGGAATGACTACTTTGTTAAATTTCACATAACGATCTGTCAGTTCAACATTTGGAAGCACAGAATGCCTCTGCATGGAGCTGAAATGCTCTAATTACCATTATTCCCCTCTGCTTTACTGGCACGCTGCAATTTGCCAGCAGAATTTCTGAGAGAAGGTTTTGGAGCCTTCAGCAGCCATTGGGGAAAGCACAGACCTGTCTCTACAGAAAGTCCTTATAATGATCAGCCTTTGTAATGACCAAAAAGAGAAAAGAGGAGTGAGAAGGAAAAGGAGGATAAGGAATAATTTTTTTTTTGTGAAGAAGCTGAAAGGTAGAAGTCTAAACCACAATGGTTTTGACTAGACACCATTTCCAATTAAACGTCCCTGGGCACAGTGCACTGTGTACTTTGCCCACACTGATTTTAATCTATTTATCCCCTCTTTTTTCAGTACAGAGCCCAGGAGCTCAAGTGAGGAGTGTGGTGTGGGAGTTGCAGGTCAGGGCACCATTTACAGCTCCATCGTAACCTTCCCCTAAAATCTGGGTCCCACCACCACTGCTGGAGTTTAAAAGCCATCTGTGACCTTCAGCAGGCACTAACCAGTGCCCACAACCATCCTGAGCTGCTGCAATTCCACCCTGGAGCCCTGCCAGCATCTGTATTTTGTCTGGGTGAACAAGCAAAAAATGCATTTTGAAGGGAATAATTCACTGGGCTGAGTCTCCGAATCTACAGCTTCAATGTTTTGAGAAAAATATAGAAACAGACATAAACCTGACCTGCTGGTTCCCACCAAGAGAAGAATCTCTTGTTTTCACTCTCAGCTGCAAATTCAGAGAAGGAAGCCTGGAAGATTTTCCTAAAATGTCTGAGCACGTTCAAACGAGGCAAGAACGCCCAGCAGAGCGAAGAGGCGCTCATAAAGAACTTTCCTGAACATTACATAAAATCTGAGCCTCTTTGAGTATCTGCTTTTCATCCAATAGATACATTAATAAGGCATTTAACAAGCCATTAATGAAGCAGGAGATCTTTTAGGCAGCGAAAATAAGAACTTCAAGAACTGTGAAAGCAATCGGTGAAAGCGAAGTCGCAGGAGCGAGCAGCCCGGAGATTCAGCTGGATGATCACGTATCTCGCTACAGGTATCACCAACCTATCTTTAGGCACCTTCTGGAAAAACAGCTCACTGATACCAGCTCGATCAGCCCAGGAATTTGTTTGATGTGCTTAAGAGATCGGTAACAATAGCTCCTAACGTGACTGCGTTGCGAGGTGACAGCGTTCCCTTGGAGACGGTGAATCCATCCAGCCCCGGCCAGGATCCCAGCAGGTTCCCCCTCTCCAGAGGCCGTGGAACTCCTTCCCTGGGCAGGGGCAGAGATGGGAAGATAAGCTCTGCCCGTAGACAAATAGCCCTGTGCAAGATGTGAGGATTTTATGCAGCAGCCAGACATGTCTGAAAGGTAGGAGGGTGCAAGGAGACACGAACCTGTAGTCATTGCTTGACATGCTTTGACAACAAAGATAGAGTTACAGGATTGAGTGTCTTTTTAAAATGTACCAGCCTGTATTGCTAACGGAGCTTGCTGTGCAGGGGAAACACAGGAATTCAAACAGAGTTGCTTTTCCTGGTGTCATTGCCTGATTGCTGAAAGGAAGAGCTGTCCCAACAAAAATGTTGAGTTTGTTAGGAAAATGTGTGAAAGGCACCTGGATTGAGATGTGGGCTTTGCATCGGGGCAAGCTGGATCCATGAGGAAAATATTAATTAATATGCTAAGAGTGTATTATTATGGTGATAGGACCTAATTAAGTTAATTATGTCTTTGGGGGGGGCAATTTTATGAAGCATAAAGCAAGATAATTGATGCTACAGCTATCAGCGAGGATGCTTTGTAGCCATAACTTACAGGTGTGTTTGTCACTAAATTATGCTCAAAAGAACTGCTTCAAAATGTTGCATAATGCCTCATAAAACTCCTATAAAAATAATTGAAAGGTAATAGAGCATGCAAACACCGTGTCCATATCTTCTACTCTCCGAAGTTCAGGGAGTTCTCATAATAAGTGTTTGCATACAAGCAGAGCTGCTCTGGAGCAGTAAATTGTGTGCATTCGAAATGAGGCACAGCCTGAATTCTGAGTTTGCTGTCTTTTAAATACTTTCACAAATTGTGCTGGTAAGTTACCCCTGCAGTTCGTTTGTGTGGATGGCTTTGGCATTTGCCACTGTCTGGGACAACATAAATAATTGGGTGTTTGGAACCTGGAGCAAGCACTTCTTTGTGCAGGTGGTCTGGGCAGATCCACAACCAGCTCTCAGAGCCTGCAGCACCTGCAGCTCTCACCCAGTGATACAAACCCTTTCCTTTGGGAGGATTTATTGTTCTTTTCTTAGTTTCTCTAGTTTGAATATTTTCTTTTCTATTCCTTAAAGATGATCTTAAAACACATTTGTTTTGCTTCCTTCCTCTAGAATGGTTTAAACACATTTTTCACTTCCATAGTATCAGGACTGAATGAAGTGAGAGCATTTTGCTGTTAAATAAGAACCTGAGCAGACTTTACAGAGATCACACAGGAGCAGGGGCCTTTCCATCAGATATGGGCTGTGATTTGGTGGGATGTAGCAAGCACCACGGGAATTCTGACTCTGGATATGTGAAGAGTTAGTATAAATAGCCCTACTACTTGCTCCCAAACCTTTTATCCAGGGCACTTCAGATTGAAGGGGAAAGCTAAGCCTGCTTGAGGATGCTGATTCCTGAGGAGCAGCTGGGGATAAGGCTGTGGGAATTTAGACCAGAGCCCAGAACTGCTGAAAAGGCTGGGACAAAAAGCTTTTCAAATCCCAAATGCAAGAGTTTGCTCATAAACTCCTTTATCTTTGCTCCTCTTTATCTGAGCTTCCCATTTTCTGCGTGGCAGAGCTGAACCTGTGCTGTAGAGCCTCAGATGTTTGTGCATCCAGGCTGCTGCTCCATCAGGAGAAAGGAGTCTTTTGACTGACACTCCTTTTTTAACAGCCAAATATCTGAAATATACACAGGAGGGACTTTTCCACTCTGTTTCTCATTCAGTATCTGTCACTGGTGTTGTTTCAGAAGTAGCTCAGCTTTGGCTCTTCAAAGTCTTCCCTGGGTTTTTAATGTACCCTCCTCTTAAAGGCAGCTGGACTCACACTGCAGTCAGGAAACCTGGAACATTCTGGGCTCTCTGGAAACGTGGCCAAGGTGTCAGGGAGAGGAGAACATCTCACAGCTGACACTGACTTCTCCACGAGGTGGGACTTTGATTGGGAGCTCAGCAGGGCACGATTTTCCGAGGAATGGCCTGATACCTCCTCAGACCCATCCTGAAAAATGCAGGAGCTGTTCTGCTCTCATTCCTGACAGTTTGCAAAACACTTCAGGCACTGAATTCCTCACTGGGACTTCCACTGAGGAGAATAATGTAAAATACAAAGGGTTAGCCATGAGTGCTTCCAGTTACCCCACAGTCTGTGCTCCCTCTTGTCAGCTCACATGGAGCCCTCCAGACTTCAAGGTGCCTGCAAAGAATTGTTTGTGGTACAATTTTGTGGGGTTTTGTTTATTACTGAGATTTAAAAAGAAATTGTACCTGGATTTGGTGTAGCCATGATAAGAAATGGACTGAGGGCTGGTCTCAGGAATTAGAAGTTGGTCACAAGAATTTTTTCCCCCATTACCTTTTGAAGTTTCCTTTCCAAACCTCTGTTATAGAATTCTTAAAATATAGTCAAGTACCTCTGCTTAAAAGAGATCATAAATACTCCCCACACCCCCCAAAAAGAGGGAGAATGGAGGAATGCAATTGCCACAGAGGGTTTCCATTAGTGAAATTAATTCTCCTCCCATAAGAATTTAGGTCCATGATTTATGATAACCACCAATTTCTCACTGCAGGCGAAGTGAGAGGAAATGACTCAGCCTGGACAGACATCATGAATCTAATTTTTTTTCCCTTAATGCTTGACATAATCTAGTGTGCTGCTCCCAGAGGTGTCATTGGAGATTCATATCCAGCCGAAGGGCCTCACAATCAAGGCAGGAAATTTTGTTCCTTTCATGTATTGTGCGATCTGTAATTGCTGGGAATTGCATCCTGCCTCGTTCATTGCCATTCCTTTTGCATCAATTTTGCAGCAAAATGGGAAGGTAAACAAAGCAAGGCAGAGAAAAGCTGTGTGGCACTTGCTCCTCCAGAAAAATCTTCTGTGACATAATGTGGGGGTCCAGCTGGTGCTTATTAAATTCAGGCAGTTTGGAGATGAAAGATGTTTCTTTCTGTCACTCCTTCCCATGGAAATTTCACTACCCACCTGATATCCATCACTTTTTTTTTTTTTTTTTAATTTTTTTGGGGAACTTTAAGTTTTATTTGCCATCATCAATACAGAATTTTGTGAGTGGGTTTCCTGCCAGGAGATCAGAACAGATATCATGTTAAATGGTTCAGCTAAAATGTTTTATCCCACATTTCCAGGGACTGGGAGTTTATATTCCTGTCTCAGCAGAGGAGGTAGTATCTAGCTGAGAGGAAGGTAGGTTTTGAAAAGTCTTGCAGTTATAAATAGTGATTTGAATACATCCTAAAAGATCACTCCCAAACTGAGAAAAATAACAGATCTTTTTCTTAAATACGAAAGAATTTCTACAAATTTCTTTGGTGTGATCTCGTTTAATATACAAGGAGGTAAAAGCAGAACAAACACCAAGATAGAGCTAAACAAGAATTATTCCCAGCACTTTTTTATTTTCTGGGTTGTGTTTTGTTGGGTTTTTTTTGCTGTTTACCCAATGTAAATCCTCTTTTCCCAGGGCTGCTGTGTGTGAGCTCCTGCTGCTCTGTTCCACACACACCCCACCAGGGGCTCTGCCTCCAGGTGACCTCAAAGAGTGTCTCAGGAAATAGCTGTTATTTCCCAAAATGCTTCCTGGAAGTCACCTACAGTTCACTGGGGCTGGTCTGACCCCATTAAAACCCCAGCACAGAGCAGAAGGGAGGAGAGCTGCTTGTCAGAGCTGTTCCTGCCCAGTTGCAGGTCACCAGGACACACGAGGGTCTGCCAATAATCTGTAATTGTCCATTTTAACCACTGCTCTCCTTAACCTGTTACTCCCACTATGTGACTCTTTGCCTTCCTCCCCAAACCATTTTAAAGCTGCATTTTTATTCTGTATTTCTGCTCCTGACTCCAGTTGTTTTATGATGCTGACTGACAGCTGAGGCTCCCTGGCAAGAGCTCCCCGAGCCTGCAGAGCAAACGTCAAATTACAGCTCTGGATGCACACCCTGCCTAAATTAAATCATTGTTTTCAAGTATTCTCTGGTAAATTCCTAAATTGCAGCTGACAGCCTTCAATTCTTCAATCCCTCTGAAGCACAATTGGAGAAATTGCCCCATTTGGGGTGTATAAAATGTGACTTTTGGAAGAGTTTCTGGGCAAGGGAGAGAGCATGAACACGGCTGCAAGCTGGAGGTTGGACTTGGTAACCTTGGAGGTCTTTCCCAGCACTAATGATTCTGTAATTTGAATACTCTGTTGAACAAAGATCAGATCTCTGAGAATCCCCTAGGACACACCCAAGAGATTAAAATAAATATACTAATATTAATCAAATAATGAGTTAAAACACATGTACGATGGAATAAAATAAACTGAGGTATCTTTTTTGTCCAATCCACATCCATAAAAGCAGGGCTCTCCTGGGTAGGAGGGAACAAACACTTTGTGCTGTTGAACAAGGTCAGGTCTACATTTTCTCCAGGTCTCAGCTTTTCTAACAAACTGCCAGTAAATTCCTCCTCCTGATGTTCAGCCACATCTGTGCAAGGCTCCTGTGTGTGAGGAAATGCAGCTCAGGTGAGGGGTGAGGGGCTTGCCCATGGTTTGGCCTCAGGTTGTGGCTATTCTGTATTTTCTTTAATTATTTTCTGCAATTATAAAGCAAAACCAATACAATTTGCATTTCTCTGGACAGAATCCACACTGGCTTAACGTCTCCTCTCTAGTTCCTCAGGTCTGACCACGAGCAATCAGAAGTTCTTTCAATCCTATTCCTCCCGCTGCTCCATCCTTAGTGATGCACACAACATTCCACCGGTTTTACCCCAAACCAGAGGAATCCTTGGGCAGAGCTGGGACTCCAGGCTTCCTTTCCCAGTAAGTGTTGGGTTCCCCAGCCTGATTGCAGCTCTGTAGAGAAGAGACATCGACAAAGGGGAGCTAAGGCAGAAATCTCTTCCTCAGCGTTGAGGTGGATTTTGGTTACCTCCTTTTATCCTCCCAAACTGGGGTGGAATTCAAACAATTCTGCTCTTTGGGGTCAGCCGTGGCAGGGGATTTGCCTTGGAGTTCTGAGCACCAAACTGCTGCCCTGGGCAGGTGGATAATGAGCCCTGAGAAGATTCTCCAAAATCTGAGCCAATTGATCGGAGTTAACCAGGATGAGCTGCAGCAAACTCCATCAACTCTGAATCCCCACCAGCTCCTGCTCCTGGCTCTGACTGGGGGATTTCTGCTGCAAGAAGCCCAGAAATAAGAGAATTCACAATGTCAGAGCCTCAGGAGCTTTTACTGATTCTTTTATATCTTTATTTTGCCTTTTTTAAAGCTGCCTTCTGACTCCTTCAAGTACCTTGGCTGGTGTGACATAGAAGAACACGGCGTTCGAGGAAATCAGCTCCGCTCGCCCCGAGTGAGGGAAGGTAAAGATCAAAAAGACACTTTGACATTTCAGCCCCAACTCTATTGAGTCCAAGAGTACATCCTTAAAAGTGATGAGCTTAAATCATGGAGTTTGCCATTCTTTTGAAAAGGGGCAGGATTTCATCTCAGGGTGCCCATACTTGCTTTTTTAAAAATCATCAGGAAATTACCCTTTATAGTTTCCAAAATGAAAAACAGCTGCCTGAACTGCAAATTGAGAGTGTTTAGTATTAATGTGGTGCTGATTACTTCTCTCCAAAGTTCATTATCCTTTGACAGCTCAGAATGCAGTAGCCAAACAGCCAAACACGAAAGCAAGAGGGAAACCCAGTCCTGCAAACAGTGGCACTTCTATTGTGCTTTAAATTGGCTCAACTACAATCTAGAGACACACTCAAGAACAGATGGGGCTAAAAATCCAGTATTTGCATGTTTGGGAGCAAACAACAGAAAGTTTCCAGCCTGTCCTTGCTCTAAGCAGGAATTTGAAGGTGTCCATAGCTCTAAACATTTCATTAAGACTTTGAGTCTCCAGAGTGTGTCTGTGTCAAAAAAACGAGCCTTGGAGTGGGGCTGCTGATCCTTGTCCCTGCCCTGGAAGCTGCAAATTGTCCTTTCTCAGGACAATCAAAGGCTAACTCATAGCATGGCAAGGAATAAGAAGGATTTTAGATCCTTATGAACAGCCCTTCAGAAACAGTTTTCATTCTGAGCTGTAGCAGATCTGTCCTTTACCAGCCATGCACAAAATCACCACGGCTGTAGATTGCTGGCTGAATTACAGGCCTGGAAATGGTAGAAAAATCTTCCCATTAATTTATATCTCAGGAACCTGGAAACTTACAGACCTATAATATTATACACATTTCTTCATTACAGAATCTTCCCAGCAATTTTTATATATACATTCTTCCTGCAAGAGACTAAGTGCCAGTTCTGTATCACATCCTCAACTGTAAATCTTTTTCTCTGAACAGGGCCCTCAGAAGAAGAGCTGTTTTTCAGAAAAGAAGAGCATACCCTGAAAAAAAGGAAACAAGTAACTGAGACAGAGAAATGGGAAAAGAGGCTTCAAGAGAACTGGGAAAACTGTGCTGTAAAACTTTCTCATTAACCCTTTGGACTGTAGTTGTAAAGAAGCCCAATGATGATGTGCTGGCTGCTCAGTGCATTTAATAGGTTTAAACCTGTTGTAAGGAAGGTGTCCCTGGCTATGGCAGGGGGTGGAATTGGATGGATTCTAAATCCCCTGCCAGCCCAGACCGTTCTGTGAGGACTCTATGAATATTTATAGCTGGCTGCTGCACAGCACTTTGGTGCCAGATGAGTTAAAAGCCAAACCAATAAGCCACAGTCAGTCCTGCTCCATCCCCACACACTGGTAACCCCCTCAGAGAGGAAGGAGGAGATGGACACTAAAATTCCTGCTTGAGAGATGGTTTCTTTCTTCCTTTCAAAGAATTAAGGAGCCCATCACTATGATTCTGAGGTGAATTTGGCACTTGGCACCACCAATTGTTATAACAGCAGCAGCATAAAATGCATTCTAATTTTAACTGCCTCTGGCTAATTCTACATTTAATGATAAAGCTATTACAAAGCAAGTGGAAAAAAAAAAAGAAAAAAGTGATTTCTCTTATTTTTCCCTTCCCAGGAGTTGAACCTTTCCTTCCAGGACCTGGGTGATCTTTACCAGGTGGAAAACTTCAAAAGAATCCTCCGAAGATTAATTCGGGTGGAAAAGCTTTGGTTGGTGGACAATTCCTTGACAGACCTCAGTGCCATAAGGTTGCCAAGGTAGACAAAATGTCCTGTTTCTATTTTTATGTAATTCCACAGAAATCAGAATTTTACTGGGGTGACAGCTGGAGCAGGCTCTTGAGAACTGCCAAATCTGCTCTTGGGGGGGTTCTGGATTGAGAATCCATCAGTTTGATTCTGTTCTGAGCTCATGCCATCCCCAGGCTGAAAATATCCAGTGAGGAGATCAGATAATGTCCCCTTTATTCCTGGGGATTAATTAATGAGTCTTGTCAGCTTCAGGGAGATCTGTGACAAAAGGGGAGGCTGCTGAACACAGATCTCTGTGAAGAGATGGTGGAACAAAACCCAGGCAGAGAGGCCAAGCATGACCATGACAACTACAAATTTATTTTGCCATCCATCTGTTGCTACTCTGCTGTTGTGATTTTGGGTGTATGGAGAGTTGTGGCGTTGAGAACAGAAATAATGATGCATCTGCTGTACAATATAAAGAAATTAGGGGATATAAAGTGTAGGGATGTGATCTGGCAGTCCATGACTAGGCAAAAATAGCACAAATGCAAAAGCAGTGTATAAAAGCCATCCCTGTTGTAGGGATTGTGTCCCAGATGTGACAGTGATGCCATACACTTTGTACTTTACAGATGCAGAGAGCTAAATGTAAATAAAAACCACTTTACATCCTTCAAACAGCTGCCAAAGATCCCTCAGATTCAGCACTTATCCCTCGCTGAAAATAACATCACGACCCTAGGGGGGATTTCAGACTTCAGGCACACTCCACTTGAATCCCTCATCCTCAGGAGGAATCCCTGTGAGTTCCAGGAAAGATACAGACAACTGTAAGTCTGACCCTCCCGTGGCTAACAAAGGTGATGAACACAAAGAAATGTTTGCCAGAGTTTCAAAGGAATAGGATCTCAATTCCAGCAAGCTTTCTAAAGAAGCTTTTTATTTCCCCGTAGTTTCAACGCTCTGAAACGCTTCAGGAAGGTGGGTTAGTGAGCTATCAGGTGATAAAAGCCCCAAAATATTCAGAAACTGCCTATGATGCTTTTTAATGGCATGACTGGCAGTTCTGGAACTGAACTAAACCCATGGATCAACTTTAGAGACAGTGAGCAGGGCAGACAAATTAGATTCCCTTTTATTAATAGAAACTACCTATTACTCAAACCCTCTTCAGTCTCATTGTATCCTTGGTGGGTTCTGCAAGGAGCCTGAATTGCATTACGTGTCAGAGATGGAATCAGGAGGATGTCTCGAAAGACAGGAGCAAAAGCAGCAGAAAATTAAGTTCCCTTGATTTGATTTTCCTGGATTCCCCCCTGTCCCCATGGCAGGGCTGTGGGAGCTGCTCTGCCTTCAGCACTGAAAATCCTGTTGCCTTCCAGCCTTTGGGATGTGCTGGAGATTGAACAGAGCAGCCTCAGACACTGGAAATGGGAATTCTAATCCAAGACATTACAATGCAGGGAAATTCAGGAGAATATCATCTATCCTAAGTCTCACTCTTAGGAAATCTGCATGGTTGAATGTTTTCCCCCACTACAAACACAGCCAGGTGTTGATATTTTAGAGATAAATCTTGCAGAGCGTGTCTGAAACGGGACACACTCCTCCCATCGCTTCCTGGGAGGGGGAAAAAAGAGAGGAGAAGTTGAAAAGAAGTGTTTGATGAAAACCTTTCTGAGTTCCCAATGTTTTCCTTCAGCCTTGTGGCAGTGTGGGGTGATGCTGGTGCTTTCTCAAGGCAGGGAGGCAGATATCAGCATGGAAGGAGAAAAGTAAATTTGAAATGATGGATTTCACATTTTATTTGAATCTCTAAAACTCCAGGAGAACAAAAGCAGAAAACCACCTTTTAAAAATTCTTAATTGTGTTTCTGCTCTCAGTCTGACAGTTCTTAGGACAATTAAATATTGGTATTATTTGGTATAACTCTGGTGTTATGTTCAATCTCAGCATTGGAATTGTTGAAGTGCTTTATTGAGTCTGAGGATATAAAAGTGGTGCAATAGAGTGAAATCTGAGAGTTTTAATTAGCTCTTTATCAGATAAATTCTGCAACAAATGCCAAATCCAGATTTCCAACAACCCAAATCTATTTTAGATAAGTTTGAATCCACTGTTTCTTTTTTATCAGTGTCTGTATGGTTCTCAGCATTTCCCAAGCTTATTTTTCTCAATTTCTGTTTTTCCTTTTGTCTCTCTTTAAGTGTGTTCTCCAATTTGCCAAACCTGAAAATACTGGATGGAATCCCAAAACTGCCAGAGGACTGTTCACCCCCTGATGTCAGGTTTTTTTACAGAATGTGTACTATTCTCTAGCCCTGTATTTTTGCAGCATCACAACTGTGCTACAACCACCTTGCTTAAAAGAGACAATAAATCCTGCTTATGGAAGTTCTATTTTTCTTTTTCTTTTTTTTTTTAACTTGTCAAAGAAATATTGAAACAGAAATAAAACATTTTTGAGTGCATTTGTGATAGCAAGTAAGTTTGGAGATGGATATGCTAATAAGACATGATGTTATACTGAATATCATGAGTTTGGTGTATTAAAAATAGAGTGTGATTTTCTCATCTAGGAGCTCTGTGTCGACAGCACCTCACAATTACTGACTCCCACTGCATTTAATTAAAACATATCCAAGCTCAGACCCCAAGCTCATTGTGGGAAGTGACACAGGGATGAACACCCCAAGAAAAGGAAAACAAATCCCATAATATAATAAAATAATATAATAAATATAATATAATAATATAATAAAAAGCCCCACCAATGTCCAAGTGCTCTTTAATGAGCTTTGTACAGGGGAAAAGCTGAGCCAGCCCAGCCCTTTTGACCCTTAGAAATGAAAAAAAATAATAATTAAAAAAGACCTGGCTTTTGGTGTGGCTGGGGAGGTAAATCATGAAATGATGGAAAGGAAAGGAGACTTTTGTCTGACTGCTGGCATTGCTTGGGGATGTCCTGTTGCTAAATAGAGGCTCCTCAGAGCAAAGCCACAGGAGGGAAAGACCTGGAAGCTGCCAAGGGATTTGTAAAGGCTCCCAGGATATCTGGGTGCAATTATCTTTGAGAGGTATCTGTCCTTGGCCCTGATTGATTTAATGTCCAATCTTAGGGGTTTTTTTTCCCAACCAGCACACAAATAGCTCTGCCACCAGCAGTGCAGGGGAAGAATGACAGAGCCCTGGAAATGAAGCCAATTAAGGGAATTGCCGAATTCCAGAGCCAGTCAATAAATTCTCTGCTGTGTGCTGGCTGCAGGGAGGAGGAATGAGAGCTCAGCCCTGCAGGGCTCTGCAGTGCCATGACTTAACCAGCAGAAAGGTCACAGCAGCTCTGTTCAACATCTGTACTGCATCCAGGCACGAGAAATCACCAGCTTGGAGAGGTTCCAGGCTCTCTCTAGGGCTGAGATCGCCTCTCCCACAGCTCAGCAGCCAAAACAGGGGATCAAAACACTGCACCAACAAAATCACAGCATCTTAAATGTATGGCAGGATCTGGCTCAGGGGATTTTCTACAGGAAAAGGCAGTGGAGCACCCCAAAGAGGTCAGCTTGATGGTCACCCTCAGGAAATATTCTTGAAATTGGGAGAAGCAGAGCAGTATTTATTGATGCAGCCAGTGGGATCCACCCCAGCACTGGGAACAGAGCAGGCTGTGACAAACCCCTCCAAAAACACACCCAGGATCAGGAGGGAAATTCAACAACACACAGCAAAGAGCTTTTACAGGTTCAGAGAGAGATGGTGTGGTTTGCACAGAAACAACACAACCAGGGCTTTGAGACAGGGAAACAGAGCATCGTGTGCTGCACCAGGCAAACTGGTCCAGAGAACAGGAATCTTTGCCATGGAGGGGAACAGAAAACGTGAAAGTTTCTAATGGACTGAGGATAGTGGTCTGCCTCAGGTCTGGAATGAATCCAGGTGCCCTGTAACATATTGTCATTATAAAGAATCCCTGTTGTGGCTGGAAGGTTGAACACAAAGGATTAAATTTATTCTTTTCAGCTGGGAAATATGTGAGACAACACTGTGTCCTGGGAAATGAGGCAGGGAGCTAGAGGGGGAACAGGGCCTGAAGGA
>NC_031778.1:21882197-21885904 GCF_001522545.3 Parus major | reverse complement strand
CACTGACCACCCCACTGACCCCTACCTGGCCAGGCTGAGAGCAGAGAGCAGCTGGACACTGCTGTGTGTCTGTGACTGGGGATAGGAAAGGGAAACAGGCTTTTCCCAGAGTGTCAGACCCTGAGGAGCTCTCAAAGCAGCAATGCTGAAATCACAACACCAAGCACTCCAGGACTAGGCTCCCTTCCCAGAACTCAGCGTCAGAAGGTGAGGCTGAGGTGGGAAATTGCTCCAGTCCCGTGGGCAGAGGTTTCAGTCACCAGCTCCTGGTGAAGTTACCACCCACCTCTTGCAGAGGGAATTAGGAGCTGCTGGAGTCTCTCCTGGGAGCAGGAGAGGCTCTGCTCTTTACACCTGAGTGCTGGGTCAGTCACGAGAGAAAGGCACAGACGCTGATTTATTATTTCCCAGCAGGAAGCTGGTTCTGCTCTCATAATTTTTCATTTCATTATTTTAATGCTCTGGCTCTGGGATCCCAGGGCAGTATGAGGTAATTCTGGGTTTATTTAAAGTGCATCCAGGAGCAAGGGTGTGCTGGTGATAAAGTTTGAGCTGTTTTGCTGTGAAGGGATTTAAAGGAGACCACAGAACCACAGAATGGTTTTGGTTGGAAGGGACAGAAAATCCCATCTAATTCAACCCCCTGCCTTGGGTTACCCCAAGCCACATCCAGCCTGGCCTTGGACACTTCCAGAGATCCAGGGACAGCCACAGCTTCTCTGGGAATCTGTGCCAGGGCTTCCCCACCCTCCCAGGGAGGAATTTCTTCCATCCACTCTGAAATGTAAAGTAATAGCTGCCACCAGTGAGCTCGGTATCAAAGTGTCATGAAATCAATTTCCAATTACTTACAAAGACTCCTTTGAACCTGACATTTCATGAAAATGTAGCAAAGTGTTCCCAAAGTCTTGCTTAACATCCTTGGACAGCTCCAGGGCTGATGAGCCCAAAACTGTCTCGTTTAGCTGTCTCTTCACTTCTCATTATGTCTAAACCTCTCAGTGCAAATTAGAAAAGTTTGAATAGAAAAATTTGAGCAATGTCAAATAAAAAAAAAACAAAAAAAAACAGATTAACTAAATGAACAGAAAGAAAAAGAAGATTTTTCATTTAATCATTTATTATGATCCCATGAGTTTCAGAGCAGGGTTTAAAAGGTCTGTAATTATTACAGTTCATGGGTCATGGAAGCAAAGTTGCAGCAGAGAAGAAACCATGGAGTAGAGATGAGCATTTCAGAAACCATCTGGTTTCACCCTCACCTTGCAGAACATGAAGGACAAACACCCCGTGCTCTGGTCCAAATTATTTAAATCACTCAGGAAATAAAGGTTTTGAGCCGATCTCCTTCCCCAGGACTGCTGGGTGTGAACACAGCAAAGAGGGAAGCACTGGGCTGAGAAATGAGCTCTTTTTGTGCCTTACACTGGGCTTCAGAGGCTGGGAGAGTGCACCACAGGCAAAGCAGAGCTGGTCCATCAGCAGGAAATTTAATGCAAATCCTTCCACCCCAAATTTCCACCCTGCTATGGATTAAATAACTCAAGGGTGAATATATTTATTTAATAAATATATATAGAAAATATATATATAAAAAATAAATAATATATATATTATACTATATATATTATATATTATATATTATATATTATATACTATATATTATATATTATATATTATATACTATATACTATATACTATATACTATATATTATATATTATTTAATATATATTATATAGTGTTATAATGTTATAATATTATTTTATTATATTCTATATTTATAATATATAATATATAATATAGAATATAGAATATGTATATAATATATAATATGTAATATATAATGTATAATATATAATATGTAATATATATTATATATCATTTCATATATATTATATAGTGTTATAATGTTATATTATTATTTTATTATATTATTATATATAATATATAATATATAATAAATAATATATAATATATATTATTTAATATATATTATATAGTGTTATGATGTTATAATATTATTTTATTATATTATTATATTTATAATATATAATTATTTGTATACAATTATATTTATAATATACAATTATTGATATATCTATAATAAATAATAAATATAAATATATATTTATTACAAATAATAAACTCAAGGGTGAATCCCCTGAGCTCAGCCTGGCAGTGCTGGGGCACAGAGCAGCCATAAGGACATCACAAGAGGCTTCCTGAGGTCCTTGTCAGCCCCCAGGATGTTGTATCCATGATTAATGTGCCTGGCACAGCCTTTGGAGGGTGCAGTGGGAGGGGATGTGGGTGCTGTGGTCAGCCCAGCTGTGCCTGCAGGGGGTCCCTGGCACTTCCCATGGCCAGCAAGGGCATCCCTCCCATCCTGCCCCTGCCCTGGCTCCTGCCCAGGGCATCTGAGTGCTGGCAGGGCCAGGACAGAGCTGCTTTGGTGCTGTTTTTAACCCTGGCCCAGCAGGAGTGAGGATCCTGCCCAGGCTGGATTCCCCAGCACAGCTTCCAGGGATTCAGGGCTGCAGGAGCTCCTCTCTGCTCTGCTGCAGGGATGGAAGGGAGGAAAGCACTCACAAAGCAGGGATCAGGTCACCAAAAAGGCCACTGTGAAGCTGTGTGCCTTGGAGAGGTAGAGCACCCTCTCTTTGCCCCAGAGAACCTCCAGTCTGGATATATCACACTGTTCATTTATTTCACCATTTCCTTCCTGACTGATTAAAGCCAAACACCTCCTGGGCTGGGTAAGGCAGCTTTCAATCATCACCACTTCATTTTTGCTGTTCAATAAAGCATTTTCAGCATTTTTGATGATTTCCTTGCTATCAACACCAAAAGGAAAAATGGATTTATTGACTGACACTTTGATCCATTTGGATACACGTATGGGACATGCAGAGACACGTGGCAGGAAGAGTGGTGGAAACAAGCTATTGAGACATCCCAGATCACTCATTTCTCATTTGTAATCTATCACTCCAGACACATTTGGTTTGGAATTGCCAGGTACACACTCCATTATGCAATTGAAAGCCCTGAAGGTAAGGAAAGAAAGCCATCAACAACAAATGCTTTGGATAAAAACAGCCTTAAAAATAAATGTGATAGCATAAAGAGGGATGAGAGAAGCTTGGATAGTAATAAAGTGGAAGTGATCAGAAGGTTCATGATTAGTCAGGCTGTAGGAAATGGTCCAGTCAGCCCTGGGAAGTGAAATCCCAGCCAGGTTGTTGGGTTTTTTTATGATTCTTTTTCACACTGATTATTTTACTTTTCCTATGTGATATTTCCCATTCCTTTACACAAAGTCTGTTTATTTTCTAGTAGGTTGCTATAATTACTCTTTACAACCTGAGCACTGAACCAGTTTAAGGATGCTCCTATTAAAAGGTGTGGATGATGGAGTCAGAGTTTTTTTGATTTACTTTAATTTTCTGTATAAAATGCACAACTCTCCATTTTTTTAAGCCCAAGGACACCCAAACAAGTGTCTGCACCCATTCTCAGGGCTCCCAGCCCTTCCTCAGTCAGTTCTTGGCTCTCCCCTCCTCTCACCATCACAACCTTTGAGCTGTGCTCTCCCAGCTTGGGTCCTGCTGCTTTTTCTGTGCCAGCTCTGTCACTCCTAAGGCTCAAAGCCCTTCCCCAGCTCGGGCTGCTGCTTCCCCCAAGCCCCAGCCTCCATCCCTCCACC